>NC_088646.1:16958153-17028153 GCF_964019385.1 Sycon ciliatum
AGACGATGACCTGTCAGCAGATCAACAAAACGAAATAGACAAAACTTGTCAAAGTCTCTACAGAACGGTCCTCTCGGAAACAAAAAATGCAAGAACTCTCAAGAAAAAAATAGGATTCAGACTCCTCACAATCAACATCCTCAAAGCTCTCCCACGAGTACTCTCATTGCCTTCTCATCAGGTAGAATACAGGTAAAAGGAAGCTGACCAAGCCCAATGTATTTTATACTTAAAAGTAGTGATGTGATAGCAACAGCGCAAAGAAGAGTGGCCAGAAACAACACAGTAAAAATGCATCACCTCATACACATACTTCGCAGCAACGGAATGACAAGGTGATGAAAGTGTGAAGAAACCAAACAAGAGTGGAATGATGCAATGCGACAACAATAGACAACCCAGTGACAAAACTTACGAGGTGTTGACGACCTAACAACCAGCCTATTAAAAGTGTGAATTTACAGAACAAATCTTTTTTGAATTGTCGTCTGCACATCTAAAACTCTTAACAAAACCAATGACCAATCTTCGCCGTTTTATTACCACGATGATGCTCGACATGCAGGACATATGCAAGTACAGTATACAGGCTTTCAAGAGACATCAGTGAGAGGCCACCGTACCTGAAGAGACCTTCACATCACCCGTTGAGCAGCCATTCAGTGTCTCGCATTCGTTGAACAGCGACTTGCCCGCAGCCTTGTGAATGGCTCCATCCACTGCAAACACACACGACCGTGTGCACCCACACAGACACACACACACGACAATGTGCACGCACACACACACACACACACACACACACACACACACACACACACACACACACACACACACACACACACACACACACACACACACACACACACACCATGTGCACACACACACACAAATTACAACAAATGATCTTACTAATCCCTGGCAGACAGCAATTGAGAATGTGGGGCGTCACATATGTTGTATTATTATGTACGCTATCCTATATGCACCCACCCGCGTACATCTGTCTTATTAGACACCCATAGCATTCAACGTTTTACGCTAACGCTATAAACTTGCATAAAGGCCGAGTTTTCCGCATCCGTAGGAACGCCACCACCCTTCTCTATATAGAGAAACCGAGTCTCACGCGAACCGTGAAATTTTAATTATAAACTTGCGTATATTTTACCGTGAGTCCAGTACTCGTCGTTAGCAAAGTCACGCAGACCAAAAAACGTTGTTGCCACGGTATCGAGTACTTGTACGGTTATATAATATATTTTTTATATACTTCCACTTTTTTTACTTCCATCAATCTTCAGCTAGCTTGTCTTGCCTCGATTGGAAGTGAAGATGGATTATGATCTTCGTGACATGAAATTGCTTTTCTTCAATGATCCTGACGATGAAGATGTAGAGGATGTTCTACTTCTCAAGTTATTGGAGAGGGAGCAGGATTTGGCTGACGCTGCTGAGCAACGCCATTTGATGAAGTTCTCTCTGGATGCTCTGCCTGAGTTTGAATTTTCACGAGAAGTTTCGATTCATGAAAAACGACTTGGCAGATTTGTGTTTGGCGCTCGGTATCCCAGCGGAATTCAGAGCCCGTAACAGGACGACATGGAACGGAATGGAAGGCCTCTGAATTCTTCTACGTTATCTTGCCACACATAGCCGGCGTTTGGAAGTGGAGCTGGAATTTGTTGGCGGTGAGGCTGACATCAGCATCATTGTGAACACCATGATGTCATTTATCGTGGATAGATGGTCCAGACTATCGTGGATAGATGGTCCAGACTTCTCCAGGACTTGCGTGATGTACGTGAGCACACCCAACAGGGTCGCTGGCTAACAGAAGCTAAGCTTCACGAAGCTGCTGCAGCCGTTCATCAAAAAGCAGCCCTATCTACCATCATTGGATTCATCGCTGGAACAGCCCGACCAATTTGCCGTCCCAAACGCCACACACCGATGCGTTCAACCGTGTGAAGAATGCTCTGGTCGAACCCCCTATTCTGGCGTATTACCAACCCGGTCTGGAAACACGTCTGGAAACAGATGCATCCCGCACGAATGGTCTCGGCTATGCACTGTTCCAACTGCACCCGTCTGGCTGGCGCCTCGTCCAGTGTGGTAGCCGCTTTATCACCGACACTGAAAGCCGCTACGCTATGATTGAGCTTGAATGTCTTGCTGTTGTCTGGGCTGTACGCAAGTGCCACCTGTACCTTGCCGGCAGCAGATTCGACCTCATCGTAGACCACCAGCCCCTGATTCCAATCTTCAACACGTATGGCCTGGATCAGGTCGAGAATCCTCGTTTGCAGCGTCTCCTGCTGAAGCTTCGGCCGTACCAATTTCATGCTTCCTGGAGACAAGGAAAACTGCATTATGCCGCCGACGCTCTGTCTCGAGCACCCGTCTCCGACCCACACGCATCTGACCTGCTTGGAGAAGACGACCTGCCATCTGGCCCCGCTATTCGTGCGTGCCTCCGTGCTGATGACTCTGGTTCGATGTCAGCATTACGCTATGCCAAGCTCCAAGATGCGTGTGCCTCGGACTCTGAGTATCAAGATCTCCTACAGATGGTCCTCACCGGCTTCTCACGCTCCTGTTCCGACCTTCCACGGCATCTGCAGCCCTATTGGAATGGACGCGAACACCTATCTGTCGACTCCGCCGTCGTACTGAAGGGCAATCGCATCGTAGTACCTGCTGCTCTACGTGCACCAGTGCTGCAAGATCTACACGCTGCACACCAAGGAATTGACTGCACCAAGCGTCGTGCGCGTCAACTGGTGTACTGGCCTGGATTGAACTCTGAGCTTGACCGCCTTGTCCGCGCATGTCAGCCCTGTTGTGAATTCCAGCCATCTTTGCCGAGCGAACCGCTGCAGAGTGACCGTCGACCGTCAATGCCGTTCGAGAGTGTCAGCTCTGACCTCTTCCATTGCCAGGGTTGGGAGTACCTTGTGTTGGTCGATCGACTCACCGGTTGGCCGTGTGTCGCAAAGATAGGCCGCACAGCCACATCTGCTGACGTGGTACGTCAACTTCGTCGCTTCCCAGTGAAATCTCAACCGACGATGGTCCCCAGTATGCGTTGCGACGCTTCACTGAGTTCTGCGACCGTTGGCAGATGACGCACGTCACCTCAACCCCGCACTTTCCGCAATCGAATGGCCATGCCGAGTCCGCGGTGAAGTCCATGAAGTATCTGATTGCGAAAACCACTAGTAATGGCGACCTGGACGCCGATGCCTTCCAGCGTGGTCTGTTGGAACGGCGTAATACCCCACATCCGTCTGGACCCAGTCCTGCCCAGCTGCTATTCGGTCGTTCGCTCTCGTCATTTGTGCTGGCGCATCACTCGTCGTTTGCCCCGGAGTGGAAACAGCGTGCTACCAGTATAGAGAGTTCTGATTCTCCACCTGTCCCGGATCCAGATTCGTCTCAGCCGCGCACGTTATCTAAGCTCACTATTGGCATGCACGTAGATCTGCAAGATCCGCGCACCAAACGGTGGACAGCTTGAGGCATCGTTGTCGCCATTGGTACCCATCGAGACTATTACGTCAAGCTACGTAGTGGTCGTGTGTTTTGGCGAAATCGTCGCTTCCTACGGCCTTATGTCCCATTGCTGCCTGATCGCGTTTCTACTGATAGTGCGTCTGAACCTGCTGTTCCCGCACCTGCTGATCCTGTTGTTGCACCCCGTCGCAGCACCCGTAACCGCCGTCAACCTGACCGTTCGAACATTTCTGCACACCAAGGACAGTCAAATGTTTGATTAGTTTTTCTTCTTCTGTAGTCTGTGCTACACTGTGACTGTTCTCTTTGCCTTGCCTCTTGTTAATGTTTTTTTTGGTATCTTCATTATTATTATGTTTAGATCATAGTCTGGCTTGTTCGCCCATTATGTAATTTATGACCTCAAAAGGGCGTGTTGTATTATTATGTACGCTATCCTATATGCACCCACCCGCGTGCATCTGTCTTATTGTACGCAGCTTACGTCATGCACTGGTATTTGGCATGCACGCATGACTACATATTGAGCATGCTGATTTCGTTGTGCTGTTCTTTGTTTTGCGGTTCTTTCCCACTCGTTCCTCGATGGAGTCTACTAGTATTTATTTAGAATAAACCAATACGTTTATCACAACATACGCACCATTGGAAGAAATGCTTGATACGAAAGGGCACACTACACAATCAAATATGTACATGCCACATGCAGACAGTTCTATCCTGCCCTTACCTCCTCCTCCACCCAGCAGGCTGCTGTTGGCGGCGTTCACGATACAGTCGATCTCAAGACGTGTAATGTCTCCTTGCCACAGAGACACCTTCCGGTTGAAAATATCATTGACGGGCTTGACCTTCTCCAGCAGAGCCGGGTCCTTCACCTTAAGTCGCTTTACTGCGGACAACCATGACAACGAAAACGCACACAATGCATACACAAACGGAATTTCCGGTCGATACCCATCTGGTGGGAATGTAACATGTACGGAACACTTTCAATGTCACGGGCCTGAAGTCATAGTGTTGCTGAGTGAACCAGCACAGTTGAATTGCATAAGCTACACTAGCACAGTACAACCTGTGGTAAGCCACCGCTGCAATAAGAGACTAGCTGTCTTCAGAGACCAGTCTTCCCAGTACCTAACTAGACAATAAGGCGCTTGAGTGACTCCTTGCAAAACTCGCACACGAAATGAAATCGATTTCGCTTCATGTTCGGCTTGCATGATGTGAAAAAAGGTCCAGCGGCTCGTTGCAAACTCGTTCACGAAACGAAATCAATTTCGCTCCTCCGTGTTCAAATTGCGTAATGCGTCAAAGAGGTCAAGTGAATTGTGAACAAGGTGTGCTTTGATTGCAATGGTGACATGATGGCAATGGTGACATGATGGCAACTGAAACAGCACCTGATAGGCTGCAACAGAAGTACCGTAAAATACCGTTGATCCGCAAGCCCCCCCCCCCCCCCCTGCCATGTCGCTTCCAAGCTGGGGTTTTGGCAGGGGGCGGGAATTATATCAAGGCTGTCAAGTGCAGTACGATGTACAACAACGTGGAGGATCAGACTCGATGTGCTGAATTGTGCACATTTTCATCCTGGATTGGCACGTACTGTGTACAGCAGTGCATGCGTCGGTTCAACATCGTATTTCGTTGTATACGCCGAAGTCGCTTCACAAGTAGAAAATCGACAGGGGGCGGGAATTAGAGAGGGGGGGGGGGGGGGCGGATCAACGGTACTTTATGGTACAGGTACAACTGTACAGGTACTAGAGTGTACCCTCTTGTTCTGTCACCATTATTGTATTCTTATTCGGTGCAGAGCGATCTCAGAACTACTAACGAATCAAACAGCCTGGACTCATGTAAACGAATCCAATCTACGAGATCTTCACTAGACTCCAACCCAGACCTGATCCATTGACTCGTTTCGCATGAAGCAAACAAGTCCCTGAACCTCTCTAATGTCTTATCATACATACACTCAACATGCCTTGAAAGGTCACCCGTCCATAACACTCGATTTCTGCGTATCCTAGGACGATTCCTTAGGACTGGTTTGCCTGAAGATAAATCAGTACCAGGTAGCAGTGATCGTCTTTTCTTCTTCTTGCGACCAGACGAGACCACGCAACGCTTGCAAACACCAGCACGGACAAGAAGAACCTATCACTACTAGTACTATGAACGCACGAACCAAATCAAGATGGCATCAACAAATTTTAAGTGTAAATAGTACCGTACTTTCCGGGGTATAAGCCGCACGCCATTTTTTCCCACAAAATACAGACATCTACCCTATTTATCACCGTTAATTTGATCGTCGGAGTAAAAGCTGCACCTCCCCTCCCCTTTTCTGGGGTGAATTTTGAGTGTTCAAAGCGGGGCTTATACACCGGAAAATACGGTAGGTTGAAAAAGCCTTCCTTACTCTTCTGGTCGAGGGGCCACAGGATAACATCATCAAGTGGCTCGTACTGACTTTTACACCGGTAATACTGGCGCTTCTCCTCTGTTGTCAAGCCATTCCAAAAGTCTGGGCCTGTTGGGCATGAGGAAATTTATGTACACACCCACGTGCACACACACACACACGTGCAAACACATGCACACACATACACACACGCACACACACACACACGCACACACACACGCACACACACGCACACACACGCACACACACACACACACAATGGTACAGGGCGTAGCACTATCATCAACACACATTGCACACATACGCATGACAGGCTGACAGTGAAAATGGAGTCCAGGTGGAGAGATACCTATTATCATTCCCGAATGCTTCTCCTTATCCTTCATATGCACTGCACCAGCACTGCCCATGTGCCCCGTATTGTACTGTACTACTCAATAATGAAACTATGTCACTCCGCATGTGTGTGTGTGTGTGTGTGTGTGTGTGCGTGCGTGCGCGTGTGTGTGTGTACATGCACCTAGAAACTTAGCAAAAGCCATCCCTGCTTCCTCGGAGGCCAGCCTTGCAATGGTGGCCAGCCTTGCAATTGTGGCCTCCCCTCCTACAACTAGCGATTAAAGTAACAGTGAACCTGCTCTGCCTACAATGGTCTTTCGATCTCTGGAGTTGTGGCGAGCAGCCGAAAAGCTACCGCTCCTGCAGACTCGCTTTTCTCCAGTAGGAGCATCATGGGGTGCACACGGCTGAATAGCTATGAACTGCTGCAGGGGTGTCACAGGGGCAGTGGTACCACCGGGGGTTCAGTGGTCCGGGGTGTACCCTGGGGGGGGAGATCGGATTTTTCAGACCAACCGGGCACGTTTTAGCACTGTACAGGCGCTCTGGGCAGACCATCGTGGATGAAAAGTGGTACGACCATGGTCGTACTGGTCGTACCGTGTGTGTGCTGCCCCTGTGCTGCCCTTGTGCTGCCCCTGTGCTGCCATTGTGCTGCCCCTGTGCTGCCATTGTGCTGCCATTGTGCTGCCATTGTGCTGCCACTGTGCTGCCACTGTGCTGCCATTGTGCTGCCATTGTGCTGCCATTGTGCTGCCCCTGTGCTGCCCCTGTGCTGCCACTGTGCTGCCCCTGTGCTGCCCCTGTGCTGCCACTGTGCTGCCCCTGTGCTGCCATTGTGCTGCCCCTGTGCTGCCCCAGTGCTGCCCCTGTGCTGCCATTGTGCTGCCCCTGTGCTGCCCCTGTGCTGCCACTGTGCTGCCCCTGTGCTGCCATTGTTGTGGAAACACACATGAATAGACGCAGCAGGTTCAAGACCTGAAGAGCGCAGAGTTGAGATCCTGGAAGCAAGAACATGTAGCGGCGGGCCGGCCGGCTACCACTAACCTTCTCACCAGTGGCACTGCACCGAATGGCGCCAGTAACAGGGGTGTAGCCAGGATAGTGATCAAGGGGGGTGCCACGACCTTCCCCACACAAAAGTACATGCACTTATGTTGGTCCTTTCATGCATATTATTCGACCCGCGGTGTGGTGGTGGGGGGGGGGGGGGGAGCAAAATTAGCCCCACGTTTGACACTGAAGATCACTCAGTGAGTGGAAAACCTCCAAAAAAAGTAGTAATAATATGGTATTTTACTACTCCCTGCTTCCAACTAACGATGAGCTAAGTCCTGGATGCCGCTTTCTCCAGAATTATCACACTCTCCATCGAACTTCAAGTCAGATTTCTCAACCTTGTTTCTCTTCGTCTTGTTTGATAGTGCAGTAAGGCATCCATGACCAAACATACACTATATTTCCCGCAAAAGCCGCAAACTGCACTTCAACGTTGCTTTCACTCTTCTGCTGCTGTACCCACACTTGCAACACACGAAAGAAAGAAACTTCTTCGCCTTTCCACAACCTCCAACGCGACCACTCAACAGCCAGAACTACATTATTATACAAAACATAGCGCGAACAAAACGGCTATGTCTGACTTGTGTTTTCCATGAACCGTGTTGCTACTTCTACCCATGGCGTGTTGCTACTTCTACCCATGGCGTGTTGCTACTTCTACCCATGGCGTGTTGCTACTTCTACCCATGGCGTGTTGCTACTTCTACCCATGGCGTGTTGCTACTTCTACCCATGGCGTGTTGCTACTTCTACCCATGGCGTGTTGCTACTTCTACCCATGGCGTGTTGCTACTTCTACCCATGGCGTGTTGCTACTTCTACCCATGGCGTGTTGCTACTTCTACCCATGGCGTGTTGCTACTTCTACCCATGGCGTGTTGCTACTTCTACCCATGGCGTGTTGCTACTTCTACCCATGGCGTGTTGCTACTTCTACCCATGGCGTGTTGCTACTTCTACCCATGGCGTGTTGCTACTTCTACCCATGGCGTGTTCGTATGACTCTTTGCTTCTAACATAACAAGTGAAGTGCGATACAAATCATGTGCTGAGTCTGACGTGATACTGCAGAACGCCAGGTACGAAGCGGAGTTGCCCTTGACTAGAAGTTTCATTGCAAAATGGTCAATCATCAGACAAAATATTTAAATAGTCAACTACTTCAAGTACAATTATTACTAGGAACTTGTAGATTGGTTTCAGATGTTAAAAACACGTAGGTCTGAACCCGGGCGTAGTAGAACACATGTACCTACTACTCTCTGGTCTGAACAGGGATTGCAACAGTGTGCAATGTGCTGTGCAGAGTTGCACATGTGATCAGCGGTCCACGTATTATGGTCCTTCTCAAACCAGCTGCGAAATGAGATACCGTAAAAGCCCGTGTATAGGCCCCCGGGCGTATAGAATAGCAGACTCGATTTCCTGGGCGTATACAAGGGCACGGGCGTTATTTTTGGAACCGGGCGTATACAGTACTTGGAATAGGGATAGCAGTAAGTATTGGGTATCAGTACCTGTACATGTACTGGTATTGCTGGCATGGCAGGGCGTATACATGGGCATAGGCACTATTTGGAAACAAAAGTGTTGACTTCCCCTGACTGGGCGTGTACACGGAGGGTGGGCGTAATTTCGAGCGGGCGTATACAGGGGCTTTTACGGTAGAACTTTTGAGGGGGGTGCTTTGGCACCCAAAGCACCCCCTCCCCCTCCCCCTGCCTATGCCCCTGAGTAAGAGCCCCTCGCCTGCACATTTCGCTGTTCTACAACCACTTCAATTCAGCGCACCACACATGAAATGGTTCACGGGAATGCCGCCAGGAAACTAACCACACCAACATACCCTCTCCGGTTGGCTGAGCGCCGCCAGCATTATGCGGACTGCTAAGAAACTGGCATCATTCAACAGACCGGTAATATGCAGGCGCGTGCGCCGTGTGGGTTCCTGGGTGCCCGGAACCCCCCCTTTTTTCGCTCAAAATGCAGGATTTTGCTTCATTTTGTGAAAATTTTACCGGAGGAGGACCCCCGCAACCCCCCCCCCCCCTTGAAGGGCACGGCGCACGCGCTTGATATTATGGGAGTCCTGATTGATTCACTGGCTTGCTTTAATACCGCTCTACAATACATGTATATTGTTGTTGTTGGTTGACAGCATGTGTGAACTAAACACAAGGTTTATGTAATACCATGCATATTGTTCCAGTAGAAAAGTGACTGCTCCTGCCGCTGTGATTGCCTACTGAGTTCGATATGTACCATGCAAACTGGGAATATCATCCATGCGTGTGTCTCCACATTATGACGGTGAGAGGAACGGGACAAGTGATTTTAAAATTATTTTTCATTCAAGTCTCACTCACCTTTGATTTCCCTGTTGTCAGGAGTTGTAGTGAAGAAACGACGAAGAGATGGCATGGCCATGGCTCCTCGTCGACTACAGGCTGCAAGAGATACCGTACGAGAGAGTACACTGGAAGCAGCTGGCTTTCCCCCAACACTGTTTGTGAGATAACGAGGTTGTAGCCGCACACAAAGACGATGGAGCATGGTTCATAGATTTCCAGAAATACTTGACTCCAACAAACTCCACTTGACTGTACTGACTGTACTCGATCGTATGCATGTTCGAAAAGTGCAATTTTAAAAAATTGAGAAAAATGAATGCTGTGGCTGCATAAGCGCAGCGCCGGGAAGGCGGCGAAGGACTAAAGGGACCGTCACTTAATTTTTGCCGACTACCCGCCAAAAAAATCTTTTCGTTTCACGTGTCACTGACACGTCCGCGGACCGCGAGCGCGTACGACTCGTACTCGCGCTACCTTTCACGTCAAGCAATCTGTTCACGCCACATGGCTGGATAGCGCGTAAACATGATTGAAGACTTGCAAAATCAATTTTTTCCAAGTCCAGGCGCTAGGCCTAGGCAGTACTAATGCCTAATCAATGCCCAGGCAGCTGACTTTATTTTCGGAGAAACACCACTCCTTGTAGTAAAAAGTAACAATGAATAGCGATATCATCTAGGAAGGATCGCTACCCTAACGCGAAGGAAAGGCCTTGCGCGGCTGCTCTACGAAGTGTTGAAGAAAGACTCATCAAATTTAGTTGGTGGACGAACAACTCGCTGGCGCCGGAAAACTTGGCCCCCAACGATGGTGTTTGGTGAATCATCAAGCATAATGTCTTGTAGCAGTGTTCACCGAGGAAGGAGAACGCTCTAGACTAGTCGCTGCTGTTGTCCGTTTCATCCACGTTGGGCGTTAGCTGCACCGCGCCTATTGTGTTTTAGTATTCCATGGACACACATTAGCATTCAGAGCGATTGTGGAGCCACAATTTACTTCACACAGCGTTGTATTGTCCACGAGCGCAAACTTAATTATCAGCAGTAACTGTTACTCTTCATCCTACATGTAGACTTGGAGTATACACGGCCTTGTCACGACAGCGACAGCTCTACAGATCATGCAGAGTGTTCAAGTGAGAAACATTAATTTCTATTGTTGGTGGACAAATAAATGGCTGGTTCCGAAAAAACGCGGCCTGCACCGATGGTGTTTGGTGGATCATCAAACAGGGTGACCAGCAGTGTTCACCGAGGAAGGAGAATGCACTCGCCACCACTGCGATTCATCCAAGTGGGCGTTAGCTGCGCCGCGCCTATTGTGTTTTAGTATTCCATGGACGCACACTAGCGTTCTCAGCGATTGTGGAGCCACAACATATCTTCATGCGGCGTTGCACTGTCCAAGAGCAGAAACGTCAGCAGTGACCCATCATCATACATGTAGATTTGGAGTATACACACCATGCGCCAATGGGCCTCGGCACAACAGCGGCAGCTCTACGGAGTGTTCAAGTGAGTAACATTTGTTTCGACTTTTGGTGGACGAACAAATCGTCGGTGCCGAAAAACGTGGCCTGCGCCGATGGTGCTTGAAACATCAAGCATGGTATGTGGTGACTGTCAGTGTTGATCGAGGAAGTAGAACACTCAGGCCGTCGACCGTTCATCCATTTCGTTAGCTGCACCAAGCCTATTGTGTCCTTGTATTCCATGGGCACACAATCATGAAGCATGGCGTCTGAGCTGTGTTCACAGAGCGGGGAGATGCTCTTGCTGCTATCTTATCTGTCCTGTGTATTCCCAAGTGCCGAAGGCTCACAACGATGGTGTTAGACAAGTCAGATAAAATAGAGTCAACGTAAGTACGCATGTGTACTCTTACTGACTGAAACATAAGTGGGGTGTAAGAGCTAATTCATATGGTGTCGTGACATTCTCATGTACGAGGTTAGTGTGTAGTACTTGTTACGTACTGAATTCTGTGACTTTGTTTTGGCTCCATATACTGCATGCATTCACGTTTCACAGTTATCAGTTTGACCCTGAGTTCATGTCTGTTATCCCGTGTCTCCTCTACTTATTTTTGTTTCCACACGGTTCATGGTGTAGCGCTGCACGTGTTCCGTCAGTTTGAACTTCAGCATAAATCGCAACTACTTGCATTTTCAGACATGTCACGTGATTGTTGCCAGGGTTTGAGCCAATCAGAGCGTTTACAGGCAGGGCCTGAACCCCTGATCATGCCTTGCCTGCCAGCTCTACTACGATATTATATGTCACGTACCCGCGCGCACGGTTCTCCTGCGCTTGGGCTTGCTTTCCCTTGGTAGTTGGAAGTCAGTGGCTGTTTTAGTACTCTTAGATTATGTACAGAAAGTGGTGGACATCATGCAACTGCAGTGTAAATTAAAGGGTGGTTGTCAACTGACAACCGCATAATTTTTCGACATAATTAATAAAAGAATTTTCATCTAAAGAGTGAAAAGCAACTAAATAGAGCGGTTGTCGGCTGACAACCCCCCTTTTATTTAGATTATGTATCTGAAGTTAACACAACGTAGAAATATCACAATTGTCTCTTGTGTATTATATCCGTCTGATGTCACCAGATCGTCACACGGTGCTGTGACCAAGATACGGATCATGCCGAACGCTGATTCAACTGGACGAATCGCGAGGCTTTTCAGATGCAGGGACACAATGGAAACTGAATGACTTCAGAACAGCACTGCTTGGCGCGTCTATACAGCATCATTTGGCACAGCAAGATGACAAAACAGCTAGCAGTGGCTATTGGTGAGAAAATTTTCTGCTGTGCCATTGGAGTGTGCACGATACACGAACCCTGCTCTTTTGTTGGCACCGCCTATGTAACTTACTGCATAGGGTGCAAGGTGACCGTTGTCGGTTTACATGTACTCCAGTTATTACACCGTGCATGCACTGAGTCTGTGCTGCACTGTGCATCCATAGGTGTTCGTTTGCGGTAGCGCAAGGTGACACGCAAGGTTGATGGATTGTTTTGTCCGCTGCTATTCGAAGCTCTCGGAGTCGGAAGCGTTACCTCTGTTTCCCCTGTTCCTCCCTGCGCGGAGTCTGTAGTTCTGGCTTGCAGTTGCTGTTACATGCATGTTGGCAGTTGCATGTGTTTTGGTTTTCAGTTGTCTTTATCAAGTTGTTTTGTGTGGACGACAGTTCAATATTCTAGCAGTTGTTGCACTTCCTACTTCTGAAGTACATTCCGTAGTTATCTGCGGTTGGTGTTCGAGAGAGCAAACTGTGTTCTTCTCCAGAGTGGAGTAAACCATTCGCTTGTGTCTGAGGAAAACCCTGTGTGTTGACGAAGAGGTTGACTTGGCTGTAGAGTGAAAGTACCACATGGTCACATGGTCCACAAAATCTTAGAACTAACTTAGGGTCTTCTGGCGTATGGTATAGTTATATGAGCAGCATGAGAGTGAAGTAAAAGACTATTAGCTCAAACATTCAGGCTTTCAAGAGTAGGTGTTTCATCACGGAATAGGTTCTGCAGTTCACTTACACACTGCAACAATGGACCAGCAGTGTCCAGCATACAATAGAGTCATGTGAATATGTACCGTATGCATACTCACAGCTGCAAGGCCAGCGCCCCGTGGCTGCTTGACTTCTCAATCGATATAAATATTCACAACAGTAAGACTCTGTGATCAATCAGAGCTGTGCTTCGAAGTAGTCACAAATGCCCCATGTTCAGTCACAAAACAAAACTTGGCAACCAGTCACAGCTTCCACGGTGCCCCAAGACCAGTCACCAGAAATGATCGTAGTAAATCTGCAGGGAGTTTCATAATCTGTTCATTGCAGAGTCCACTATGCTATGATTCAAGAGGGGGGTAGCGTTCCTGCGGATGCGGAAAACTTGGCTGGAACCCGAGTGTCACGTGAACCCTGATTTTTAAGACTTATTATTTGTTTTACGATGAGCCTATTATACGCGATACAGGCTCAGAACACACTTTTCGTCTAGTTGGAATATCAGGGATATAGGGCGGAGCAGCCCATATCCCCAATTATGACACGCGAGTAATAGTGAAATACGATTGGCGTATTGTGCTGGACTGACTGCGGTAATGTAAAGCTAAAATAAAGCAGTCAGTTTGCCCTTAGCATGGCCTTGTCATGACGGTGCCACATCCGTGGAAAGGCAACATGCCGGCTAATCTCCCTGAGAAGTTGAGTGGTTATCAGCAGGCGATGACGCTGTGTCGATGATGACCTGTTGATGCCCGACAGGAACCTTGCGAGGAGAGTCATTGGGCCTGACGGGTAGGTAAAGCCAACTTCCACATGAAGTTTGCGGATGGCTGACATGTAGACATGGACAGATCGGGGCTGAAAAGTTCTGAACAACTCGGCAGCAAAATAACACATAAAGTAAAAAGTCATCACCTGGCAATGGATTCCAGTTATGCCCTTGACAGAACTGGAAGTAACGGGTATCGGCGGAAAAATATTTCCGGCTGGTGCCAGTGCTGCTAGCTGCAGCACGGAGTCCGGCAACTGAGAGTTGGAAAAGACTGGCTGATCTGGCTCAGCTGCTGCTTCCGGAGCCCTCGATGGTTCAAACACCATCGGCGCAGGCCACGTTTTTCGGCACCGACGATTTGTTCGTCCACCAAAAGTCGAAACAAATGTTTCTCACTTGAACACTCCGTAGAGCTGCCGCTGTTGTGCCAAGGCCCATTGGCGCATGGTGTGTATACTCCAAATCTACATGTATGATGAAGGGTCACTGCTGACGTTTCTGCTCTTGGACAGTGCAAAGCCGCATGAAGATATGTTGTGGCTCCACAATCGCTGAGAACGCTAGTGTGCATCCATGGAATACTAAAACACAATAGGCGCGGCGCAGCTAACGCCCACTTGGATGAATCGCAGTGGTGGCGAGTGCATTCTCCTTCCTCGGTGAACACTGCTGGTCACCCTGTTTGATGATCCACCAAACACCATCGGTGCAGGCCGTGTTTTTTCGGAACCAGCCATTTATTCATCCACCAACAATAGAAATTAATGTTTCTCACTTGAACACTCTGTAGAGCTGTCGCTGTCGTGACAAGGCCGTGTATACTCCAAGTCTACAATGTAGGATGAAGAGTAACAGTTACTGCTGATAATGAAGTTTGCGCTCGTGGACAATACAACGCTGTGTGAAGTAAATTGTGGCTCCACAATCGCTCTGAATGCTAATGTGTGTCCATGGAATACTAAAACACAATAGGCGCGGTGCAGCTAACGCCCAACGTGGATGAAACGGACAACAGCAGCGGCTAGAGCGTTCTCCTTCCTCGGTGAACACTGCTACAAGACATTATGCTTGATGATTCACCAAACACCATCGTTGGGGGCCAAGTTTTCCGGCGCCAGCAAGTTGTTCGTCCACCAACTAACTTTGATGAGTCTTTCTTCAACACTTCGTAGAGCAGCCGCGCAAGGCCTTTCCTTCGCGTGAAGGTAGCGATCCTTCCTAGATGATATCGCTATTCATTGTTACTTTTTACTTCAATGAGTAGTGTAGTGTCTCTCCGAAAATAAAGTCAGCTGCCTTGGCATTAGGCATTAGTACTGCCTAGGCCTAGCACCTGGACTTGGAAAAAAATTGATTTTGCAAGTCTTCAATCATGTTTGCATGTACGCGCTATCCAGCCATGTGGCGTGAACAGATTCTGGATTGCCTGACGTGAAAGGTAGCGCGCGCGGGCCCGCGAGAGTCGTACGCGCGCTCGCGGACGTGTCTGACACGTGAAACGAAAAGATTTTTTTGGCGGGTAGTCGGCAAAAATTAAGTGACGGTCCCTTTAGTTTAGTCCTTCGCGGGAAGGCGCAGCTGATCCGACAACAAGCGCATGGAAACCACGTGCCCATAGCGACACGCTTTTTGACTTGGCTCAGATCAGGCAAGGCCAAGCTTGATATGCATGCAAAGCTAAAGAAGTAAAGAGACAGCTAGACTAGAGCCTAGAGGATCGGAAGCCGAAGGAGTGTGTGCCAGCCACACTGTCACAGCAGTCATCAGAACTACTTCAACTAATACTTCAGTGAAGCATGTAGTCTGTAGGTGACGATCAACAAACATTCAATCAATGAGCTTTTTCGTGAAGAATCACGATCAATATTTTCTACTCAGTCCAGCCGCGGCAAGTACCGGTATTTGCACCTGAACTGGCTGCTAATGTACATGATAACATCGGCAGTCGACTCGATGACACTGCATTGCAAGTGATGCCAGCGTTCGTTGAAGGCAGGCAAGCAAGGAGGAAATCTACAGTCAGAAACTACTGCTAACCCTGCTACGGCCTATGACCAGCAGCCGTGATGGTAAAATATTATTACGATTTGTAGTGGCAGCATAGTGAGCATACTAAAATAACATGAAGTGCTAGTAGCAGCTGCTACACACATAATAATTATTATTATTGTGTCGGTCAGATTCAGTGCGTCTGCATTCTGCACATTAATTGCAGCGCCATCCGCCGTTCAGTACTATAAGCGTTGGCCTGCGTCGGACTTGCGCCTGCAGCCAGCAGAGCTGTATGTCAGTAATCAGCAGCTGAATGTCGGTCACAACAGCAGTAGCTGAATGTCGGGCACAACAGCAATACTCAGTTAGTCAGTAGCTGCTACAGTACAGTGTCGTGATGTGCGCATGAAGTGGACTATACGTATACCGCCACCGTCCGAATCACGACAAATCTCTGCTCCAGCCACGGGCAGTTACCCCAGTTATACCCGTTGATCACAGGATACTGTGCCGCGTGTGCGCGTGGTCACTGTGTCAGCGCTGGCAGCAAGTAGTTGTGTATCACCTGTAACTGCAGCAGAATTCTGTGATACAAGCGAACAGTATAAACTTCTGATAAGCACTGAGCCCAGCACTATCCGATACACGCACATACACTCGATCAGGAACAAACCGGATACTACCTGACAATAACAAACAAAGCGCATGATTGCATGCGACTGCTCATTGCCAGCGGCTCCATGTAAGCCTAGCCCATAGTAGGAGACAGGCTGAAACCGCGGCCACAGCAGCAGCTGTATCCCCAACGCACTGTGGCAGCTGCTGCTCGACCGACGGACGGATTCCTTCCTTGTGATCACACAGTACCATGGATATGGCAAGACGTCGGTACTGCCTTGAGTCGTGCGACTCCACACTACTGGACAATGCCATGCCGGATCACCATGACAGCGGCTACATGCTGCGCTTCCTGCAGGACAGTGAGGATCTTCCCATTCCCGCGGCCGTCTTCGTAGAGCCCCCGGACAACGGTGGTGGTGGCCATGGTGACGGCGGTGGTGGCTGTGACGACGGTGGCAAGTCGGCCGTGAGAAAGCGGAATATCATGTACCGTCCACTGGACATCTCCTATGTCAGTGATCGGCTTGTGGTGTGTATCGTCAGTGGACTGGCCATTGACAGCATAGCAGCATTCAACAATTGCCGACACCTCATCAAGCTGGATGCTCACAAGAACAAGGTAAGTATTGACTAGGAGCATGCGTGCGACACAGGACATGTGCGCGCTTCACAGAAATGCCGAATGCCAAATAGGCTAAAACACATAGACTGCTGTGGCTGATGTTGTTGGACCTTGGAGAGCCCTCTCCCACGCATGCACACACACACACACACACACACACACACACACACACACACACACACACACACACACACACACACACACACAGGTCCGTCTGGTGTGTGCCGCGGTGATCGGTGCTGTATTATCCTAGGCTGGTGTGCTGAGCAATGGACAGTGATTAGTGATGCTGGTGTGCTATCTGTTGTTGCTGTAGATCAGCTCACTTCCAGCCAGTGGTGTCATGGTGACTTGGGCACAACTGCAAGTCCTCTACCTGCATGAGAACCTTATCAACTCGATGGAGGATGTGCTGAGGCTGTCGGTCTTGCCCAAGCTGCGGCTGCTAACGCTACTGTGCAATCCGGTGTGTCAGGAAGGACGCTACAGGAAGAAGGTGGTCAATTCGCTCGGCTCCTTGCTGGCTTTGGATATGCATGTCGTAGCTGAGGCGGAGGTAATCTGCGGTTGTCACACACCACAGCTGCCACGATACACGCCAATGAACGATGACCTGAGAATGGACGTGTATCGATTGCCGCAGGTGAGCTGTATACACTGTCCTAGTTGACGTCCGTCGTGATGTTCTGTCCGTCGTGATGTTCTGTCCGTCGTGATGTTCTGTGAGCCGCAAAACAGTACTATACAGCAGAGTACAGATGTTCAACATTCCTCTGGGCACGGTGCCATCTCCGGGGGGTACGGATGGGGAGTCTGTTCGGTTAAGGGAACTGGCAAAATGTGACCCACTGAGCTGCCAAGTTCATGTTATCTTTGGTCGGGAGATCCCCCCCCCCCCCCCCCCCAAGAGGGGTAGTCTAGCAGGAGATCGGGCGGGAGGTCGGTAGGCCTTCAATTCCAAACGAGTGTTTTTTCATTGTACTTCCTTCGTAAACAAAACCTGCGTGGTGGGTTTTGAAGGACTGGTTTGCGCACAAACTGCCGTGAAACTAGTCACGATTACTTTCTCGGCCTTCCCTGGCATGCCATGAAAGAGATACGATGCAAGGAAAGCGACCATTCACAACAAAACCGAGCGGAATCGATGGTTGCGCTGTGCCATATTACATAGCCGGTGGCGACAGCCATGACGAGCGGAACTGAAATGCCACTTCTTCTTGGACACAATGCGCTGCTTGGCCTCTCCAGTTCTCAGTTTGAGAATGATAGAGAGCGATGGAAAGGAGCAGTGAGCACACACAATGAACGAGTGAACAAGCAGATGCTCCGATCGCATGGCACAATGAAAGGATTCTGAATTTAATCTTCTTCAACCTGCGCAAAGCCCAGATTTGAACGCTGATGGCCATAACTTCTTTAGAAATCTGCGTAGGCCTTGTTGCGAGGAGAGGAGAAAGGCTGAAAAGGGAAAGGGCTGAAAAAACGACTGGAGAGAGATGACGACTCGAGTGCAGAACTTCTTTTACTTCTCTTTTCCCTGTATAGGGGTACCGGGGGGGGGGGGGGGCATGCTTGACGAAGTTGACGAACAAATGGGTGCAAGTCGGGAGGTTTTTGATATCGGGCCGGAGAGTGGGAGGTGTTTCAAAAATAACAACAAAATCGGGAGATCTCCCGGCTGATCGGGAGATTTGGCAACTCTGGACCCATCTGAAACATGCACATTCGCTCATACACATCATTTCTCATTCACCCACTTAGCGGGTAAAGTTATTACCTATGGGACTAGGCACACTGCCGACAGCCACAGTCAACTGGGTACTCGCTACTTGGACTGGGGATAAAGGTGCGTAGCACCGGCGTTGGAGGTGGTCGAGCCGGAGGGGGTCCGGGGGGGGGGGGAATTAGGGAGCACTGAAAATCCTGCATTCTGGGCACTTTTGGCATTGTGTTAAAAAAAAAGTGATCTGGCCAAAGCCGGACCGGCTGCTATGCCCCTGGGGTAACATGGATGCAGCTAACGAGGTTCACCACCTTGTCGAGTATTGCTTGTGAGACTTCAATACTACCGTACCTCGCCCTTGCCGACAGGCGCTGCATCTCCCACCCTGGTATAGTCAGGCATGGTGGTGGCCTGGCATAAGTGAAACTGCATACAGGGATACATGATGTTGACAGGAACCTGCTGCCATACATACTGTGCACCATTTTCAATAGTGCTGTGGACGGTGGGAACCAGCAAAACTCCGAGTTTCCTCCCTTCAATTCAATTCAAACAGGCATTTAGGATAATCATTAATCAATCATTCATACAGTTTGTATTCGGATAATCACTGGCAGTCTACTGTACAATCAGTCTAAAACAGAATGACAAATGTGACAAACCGTATATGGCTATATGTGTGTGCACAGTACATGTATAATATTGTGTTGTGTCGCGTTGGTACACTGCGTGGTGTGTTTGTAGGTCTCGCTACGGGATGAGCTGAAATCCGTGAATGTTCTGCTGCGTACGATTCACAACAAGCACTTGCATTCCTCATTCGTCGTGGTGCTACAACGCAACTGGCGGCGTTTGCACCCAGCAGTGCGAACGACACCGGGCCATGATCAAGATGAACACAGACAGAGGTCAGTAGTCATGCCTCACCTAAGTAAAGTTATAATAAATATAGTACCTCCTGTAGTACCTCCCCCCCCCCCCCCCCCGTTCTGTCAGTCCCCGGCAGTTTGTGTCCAATAAAAGCAGACTGCACAGCTGTACAAACAGCGTGCACGTGCACGTGTGAATGCACTTTCATGAAAACAACATCTGCTAGTACGTGGAATTCGAGAACGTATTGGAGCGTAGTACGAATCGCCTAGAAGAGGGTTTACACTTTGTGTGGTGGTGTTCTCTGTTTGCCGCTCTGTGTGCACAGCCATGGTTCATTGTCACCAGCTGCGGCTGCCACAGCAATGCAGGACAATACTATGCTAGTGCCTGCAAACAGCCAGCTCAACACCAGTGGCGGGAGCGGGAGCGGAGCGACTGATCCAGGCCGGCACGAGGCACTGCTGAACGCACTGAAGATGCCAAACGCTTCATCCGTGCCCAGACTGAAGACGAGGCAGCGGCCCAGGAGCGCACCTCTGCATGCTACGTCTGCCTTGCCACCGCCAATGTTCAGAGACAGGTCCCGTGACGTGAGAAACCAGTTCAGGAAGCTAGGTCTCGGTGAAGCAGCCGAACGGTCCACACACAAAAGCAACCACTCGCATTTTCACCTGAAGCTTCCGGCCATCCCACAACCTTGCAAGCCGCACCATCCACAAACAGAGGAGGCTCCACGTAACGCCTTGCCACATCTGCCTCTAATACACAAGGCAGCTGGCATTAAGGAGATCTCTGACATACGTAAACACAGACAGGAGAAGTTAGCAGCGGCTTGCGATGATCAGCGCAAGTCCCTAGCCTGGCGGCAGGATGAAAAAGAGGAGACTGAGCGGCGCAGAGTGGAGGACGCCCAGGAGAGCGTGGAGCTGAAGAGAGGCTCTCACGAAACTGATGACAGCCGGAGGTACCGACAGATCTGCGGCACAATGCCGATCCTAGATCTGATCAAGCATGCCAAGCCAGTGCGACATCAGAACACCTCGCAGGCAATGCAACCTGCCAACCGACAGCTCCATCACCAGAAAGCACAGGGGACGCCAAGCTTTGCCGGGGAGCGTGCCGCATATCACTTGAGAGGTGAGCGAGAGGTTAGACGCCAGTGGTTAGAAGAGCATCGTGCCCTAGTGCACAATGCGGAGCAAAAACAGAAGAAAGAGCACAAGAGTAAACTAGAACATGCCACAGCAACCAGAAGCACAGCTTCCTGCGGCGCGCAAGTCAAGACCGTGACGAGGGCGTACGAGCAGAATTTCGCGTGCCAGATGTCAACAGTGATGAAGCACGTGTCCAAGCACCGTGCAAAGACCAAGGCGCGGTCGACACATCGCTCGCGTGCTTTGACCGTGGCATTCCAGCGCAGGCTGGAAGAGCAGTACCGCCAGGGAATCCGCGAGGACAAGGAATGGAAAGTGTCTCTGGCTGCAGCTCAAAGAAAATTGGAGAAAGCCAAAGTCAACACGTCGGTGGAGCTTGCTATTGACAAGCAGGAGAGGTTAGCACAGGAGCTAGTCTCGGACCTACGCCGTGAGGAGAAGCAGCGGGCGCAGAGAATCGCAGAGCAGAAGAAAAACGGAAACCTGAAGTCCTTCTCGGCCACATCTCTTCGGACGCGCACGGTCGACATGTCCGTAATCCCGGCCTCGAGCCTTGAAAGCTCATTCCCAGTGCGAAACATTCACCTGGGCCATCCTGCCTATGCACCGGCAACTCCACAAGAGCACTGTATCTGCTCACCGACGACTAGAGTTGTCTTGCCAAGATGAGAACTGCCCCAGAACAGTTCTACTCGGGCAGTTACCATGCTTACGTAGTCTTGTGTACAACTTCTGAATTCCTAAGATCAGTATTAGTTGCCTTGTTTTAACTGCTTTGACATCTTGAGCTTCTTCTTGTAATACAATCATGTAGTGGCATTGCATGATGTAAGCCTCCCCCCCCCCCCCCCTCTCACTTCCAGGACATCACGGTCTGGTTGATAGTCGAAACTCATTCTAGTTCTGAAAACCAGACATTGAACAATGGCAGCTAGTAGAAATGTAGAACATCTAAAAGATTATGTCAAATCAATATTTATACGGATTGGCGGCAAAGAAAACAAACTTTGAAGTAAAAAAATAATAATTATACCCGATAGAAGTGTGGCACGCACCGATCATGTGAGAGGTTTCAAGCAGCTCTAGAGTCCAGATACATGTACATGTACGTGTGAAGCCAACACAGCCATCCGGTATGGCGCTGATAATGCCTGATATCCACCAACAGAGAGAGAGGGGAAATGAGAATAACTCTTCCAACAACACAACGCAGTTCTCTCTTGTTTGGAACGGCATACTAACGCAAACGGTACCACACGCATAAGTTACTAGTAGTCGACAACAGTGAATGGTGCCGATCATGCTTGTGAAATTAAAAAACAAACAAAAACAAAACAAAAACAAATGCGCTGCATATAAATATAACGTCAGGTGTACGATCAGACTGAGCAATTTCGGGGGTCGTGTCTGCACGGAGAAGGGTGTGTGGCAAGGTCAAGTGAAGCATGACAAGACTAGCCGCAATGGCAGATGAGCAGGATAGTCCGTACATAGCCGAATGTGAAGTTTCATGGCTGTTGCCATCCCGGGGGCTTGGGGACGGAGAGAGTTCTAGTACGGCGTCTACCTTCAGAGAATGTATAGAAACCTAGAAAGCAGCAGCAGCATCATCAGCAGCAGTGGCAGCAGCATCATCAGCAGCAGTGGCAGCAGCAGCAACACTGTATATAAGCAGCAAGTATAGTGTAAGTGTACTGCTATTCTTGTAGCGGTGGTGAGCAGCAGCATGGAGGAGGCATCATCAGCCTGTTACTGTGTCTGGCATGCTACACGCGGCTGGCCGTCCTGGTCATCTTCATCGTTCGCGCCCTGCACATCCAGGCGCATGTAACACATACACACACACGTGCAGATGCAGATACCACACAGAGGCATAGTGATCACACAGACAGACAGACACACACACACACACACACACACACACAGACGTAAGCGTAAACACATGATACATCCGAAATGGCTGCAAGATACCCAATACAAGTAGCGCCCAGTCAATGTGCGTGACTAATTTAGCGTCGACTGCAGTAAATTGCATCTACTAAAATGACCACCATTTCAAAGCATGGTTCAAATCCAAACCATGCCTATGCCTATTGACGACTATTCAACAAGTCAAAACTGAGTCAAATCTCAACTTCGTGGCAGCCAATATTCTCAGCTGTCGGCTCGAAAAGTTCCAATGCTGATACGAAGAAGCATAACAGAGTGGCAATTGCTGAAACTTCACCCCGCCCCTCCACACAGGAAGAGACAACATCCACAACACGTGCAGTCACAGGTTTTCCCAGTCTGCTTGAAACGAAATTGAGCGATTATGAGCAAGCGCAAGTGCAATGGCAGGACGACTCCTAGCTCACACTCGGGTTACAGTTGGCTCTCCTGGCGTGTTCCTTGAGGAGTTTGGTTTGGCTGTCATCCTCTTTCAAAGAGCTTTCCAATGAAGCCAAGATACTGTAAGTCAACAAATATTCGGTGCATATTTATTTTCGCCTATTTTCGGACTGGTCATATCTCGTACAGTGGTCCCTCTAAAATCCGGCACCATTTGTGCCACGGAAAATCTGCTGGACTAGGGAGGGTGCTGGATTAACAAATCTGATTTATTGCTGCAATGTGCATGAAGAGGACATTTTGGCTACTGAAAATTGTGCTGGTTTATCGCGGGTGCTGGATTATAAAGTGCTGGATTAGAGAGGGACGACTGTATTTATTTTCGGCTATTTTCGGACTCGTCATATCTGGCCGAAAATTTGTTGTGGCCGAAATTTTGTTTTGCAAGGTTCTGCGTGACAGCAGGAGTCTATAACCCCAAGAGTGTGCAACTCTGTACATGGGGATCCGCGCGGCGGAATTCCAACATTACGTCAAAAATGACGTACACGTTCGTTGCGCTTGTACTACTCCCTTGTTCCAAGCATCGCGGAATGAGGAGTTTTGTCCAGCTGTGCCTCAGCGGCATGACGTAATGTTGGAATTCCGCCGCGCAGTGGGCCTACAGCAGCCCAGACCCCAGTTGCACACTCTTGGGGTTATGCACTCTTGGTGACTGTGTGTACAGGCAGCAGCAGTACAGGTCGAAAATCGAATGCAGCCGAAGTGTGTTTTAGCCCTGGGAGGCCGAAAATCGAATGGGCCGAAAATTTGTAGATTTACAGTGGTCAAAATCTAAGCAGAACCAGGGGTAGGGTTGGCATTTGAATACTAGTACATGTAATTGCAGGCCCTTTTTGGTGCCATTTGACCAGCGGAGATCAAAAGGAGTTTTGAGTCGTCTGAGCTCCAAACACAAACAGCTTGAATCTAGAAGGGGCAGGTCAGATTGCAAATGCAGCTGACGAAATTCAGTGATCCATGGGCTGGCAACATGTGTGGGGGACTTCTAAGTTCTTACCCGTCTTGCACTCTGCCGATGCTTGTTGGGATCAAACTCCTCTAACAAAACCTACGAAAAGCATCACAGCACAAAGGGAGAGAGAGAGAGAGAGAGAGAGAGAGAGAGAGAGAGAGAGAGAGAGAGAGAGAGAGAGAGAGAGAGAGAGAGAAAGAGAGAGAGAGAGAAAGAGAGAGAAACAGAGAGAGAGAGAGCATTACATAACTTCAAATACACACCAGTGGGAGCATTACATAACTACTAACACACACCAGTGCAAGCAGTCCAGACCAAAAAGAACTCTGGCCAGGGTAGAACATCTCGCCAACATCGCAGTACAGTGCGCCACAGCATTTCCAGCAAAGCTACACGCACGCACGCACACACACACCATGTACCATGTATACGCTCGTCGCAAGAGTAGCACGCAAATCTGCAAATGCACTGGATGTGCACCAACAGATTTTCTCTTATAGCAACGATAGCGAACAAGATCTGAATGAGACCGATCAAGACTTAAGCCAGATAACTGTCTAATCCACACAACTGGCGGAGCCATGTGAATCGACCACCAATGCACACCTGGTCTACACCACACGGAGTACACACATGGAGTACACACACGGAGTACACATACACACACACACAATGCACTACCGCATTTACCTCCTCAGCTTCGTCCTGGACGTCCGGTGCAGCTGGGCGGTCGGGAAGAATCTTTTCCAGCTCCTTCGCCGCGTCTCCTTTGAGGAAGCCTGCTTTCGGGAAGTTGACGTCGAAAAGAATGATGAGCCTGCCCTTCTCGAATGGGTTCCGATGTGTGGGCATGCCCTCACCCATGACAACACGGCGATCACCTACACAGGCACAAGGGTGGCAACACAATAGTGGCTGTCACTTCAGCTAGCTACAACAATCAGGAGTTACACTTTCCACTCGTGTAGTAGCCAGAAGTTGGGTGGCATTGCAATTAGGCACGCCTTGAAGAAGAGACAGCGATGGCGGTGAGATTCTTCACGGTAAAGACAAATATTCAAAGCTATGCCTTGCCTGAAACTGGCACCGACATCCATAACCTAATGCACACGCCTAGAGCAACAAACGGAGAGCAAGTGACTTACCCGGTTTGATAACTTCGCCAGGGACAGCTTCAATCACAAGCTGGCGATCATCAAGAGTAGTTATCGTCTTCTTGAATCCGCAGAGAGATTCAACCAACTCAATTTCCTACAAAAGAGCAGAGAAAAAAAACCCTAAACATTTTCAATTGCAAACTCGTACACCTGCACAGTGCGCTTCACAATTCCCAACCACTATCCAAATACAGTCCGACCTCTTTTATCTGGATCCCTCGCCATCCGGAAGAAAATAGCTGGTTACAGATGTACAGCATACGTGATGCATCCAACAAAACCGGTGTTCGATTATCCGATTCCCTCGCCTATCCGGATATTTTTGACTGTAATTAAAGAGAATTAAAAGACAGGACCAACATGTAACATATTGCTCCTTTTTTTCTTTTTTTTAACCCTTTGAGGGTCCATCGTTCGGGTGAAAATATACAATTGTAGTTCACTCCACCATTTCCACCATAACTTACGTTCTGTTTGCTTGATTTTGACAATCTAGGGCTCTTTGAAACGCTCTTTCCGTTGCCAATCGAATGAGGCCACGCTCAACTCCATGGTTGCCACAAAGCCTGCTCCAGAGCGCAGCGAATCGCCAAAGGTCGGGCCTCGTGGTGAAAGAAATACTTCTAAATTTCGTTCCATGGCTATTTCGCAGTCGTTTCTCGCACAGCTCTAGATTTTTGCATCTCAATCAGTAGATTCTACGTCACTACGGCCGCACGTCATGAGCTGGCTGCACACCACGTCATCCACGGGGAATCCCCGAAGAACGCGGCACCATATCTTTATCATCGTTTCTCCTATCGCAAAAGCGATTACACCATTGGAAAGCGATTACACCATTGGAAAGCTTGGAGCTTCTTCTTCGATCTACATATTTCGATATTTGCAACAGGACTAAAAACAATGACGTTACGACAGTTTTACGGTACGCACTACATATCGTTCGAATTCGAACGAAATTCGAACGATGGACCCTCAAAGGGTTAATTTTACTCCTTGGCTCTCCGTCCGAGTCTAATCTACACACATGATGAGCCGTCAGAATCTATACGGCGAAACGTAGATCTACATTGTGTGATACTTGTTATTGCCGTTTGTTATAGTCCACCACAAGTGCCATTCTACTTCGAAGTACATGTACAGTCCATTCAGAAAAAATGATATCCTAGCTTTTGGCCATAAACGGGTCAAATTTTGAGTTTTCGTCACAATTTTTTGGCAATCCCCCATGGAATGCTCTTCCAATTGTGTTTTTGAAGTCTATTTCTCCAAAAAGCAAGCCATAACAAGAATAGGATTTCAGCCAGGTTTTGCCCCCAAAGAACTGAATTGGGTAAAAACCATGAAAATCCAGGCCGTTCACTCCACTTGCATAACAGTACATTTGCGGTTCGAACCCCAGTTGAGGTGCCTTTTTTGGATCCTTTTTCAAGTTAAGAATCGCGCGGCACTGCACAGTGTACCACAAAATCGCCAAACACGGGAGCTCTCCAGAGCCAGCGCTCATCTTTTTCTGAATGGACTGTAGTTTAGTACGACAGGATAGTGCAGTCCGGTCTGTCTCACTTCGTGTTCGCATAACTTCCTCTCTTTTTGCGTATACAGTCGTCCCTCTCTAATCCGGCACTTGTTGATCCAGCACCCTTGCAAGCCAGCACACTTTCTGGCAAAAAGGATTTTTTCAGTTCACATTTTCTACGCTTTAATCCGGCACTTGAATTCCGCCTCCAGCAGCAATTTTCTGCAACAAATCACTCAAACCATAATTCGATTTTCTAATCCAGCAGTTGTACATCGCATACTGTCAGGGAGCATTGTAACATACAAAACACGTGTAACATACACTTGGGAATATCCTATGCCAGTGCATAGGATAATCCCGGCAAGTGTATGTTAAAGACATGCATTCCACAAAGTACTTGGATTGACACAGAAAATCCCTACGTGTTGACGTATGACACAAACATGTATGTTAACATGTGGGCCGGGTTGGAGGGCAGGATTTGATAATCCAGCACCCTTGTTTATCCAGCAGAAAACGCCATTGCAAAAGGTGCCGGATTAGAGAGGGACGACTGTATTCGATAAACATGAGCCTCCCACGTTGGGTGGTTGTTATTTCGCTTCTTGAAGTGAGCCGTGGCCGCCCTGTGCCGTGGTCCTTCGTCTTTCATCACCATCTTGTCAAAGCTAACATTCGTAGTTCAAATAGACTCGGATGGAGAGCCAAGGATTAATTTTTAAGAAAGAAAAAGGATCAAGGAGTGCGCATCCAAGATGTGCTAGAGCTGTTAGCCAGTTAGTTGTGGAACGTCAGTACCGTCGGTCAGTGTCGTGCAATGTTATCGCATGAGCTGATTGTTAAGTAACTGGTGGTGTTAGTGGACATTATAGCGTAACTTGTAGTTCCTTGGTCCTTTTTCTTTCTTATAAATTCTTAATTCGCTGTGATGTTAAGCTTGTTTAGTCTTGAGTGCGCTCACCTTCCCCATTCTCATATTTTGAACGTAGAACCTTCCAAGTTGGAAGGCTGTTGGCCAGCGCATTCGAGACGTGCTAGAGCTTTACAAAGGTTGTCAAATGGCAGTAGCACATCAGTCAGTAGTATGCTAACTGTTGCACCTTCTGACTCCACAATATCTTGCTTAGAACAGCAATAGTGTTGGACAAACTACAAATAACAAGTAACACTTTCGTCCTTTCTTTTAGTAATTTAACTAATTTTTAATCCTAGGATCTCCATCTGAGTTAAAGATACGTTTGACATTCTTCAAAGTGACCTCGACCAGACAAGCTTCGCAATTAAGCAACTAATTTTGAAAAAGATAGGCACAAAGTGATATTTTACTAGGGCCGAAATGATTACTGTATTAAAAGTCTACAAATTTTCGGCCCATTCAAATTTCTGCCTCCCAGGGCTAAACCGCATTTCAACCCATTCAAATTTTCGGCCCGTACTGCTGCCGCCTGTATACACTGAACCGTGCCAAAAAAATTTTGGCCGCACACTTTTTCGGCCAAACATGACCAGGCCTAACATTGCTTATATTTGCCGACTTCCAGTATAATACTCGTTATGATCGATAACGACTATGACGGTACAGTGCACGAGTGGTAAGTATGATGCAGATGAGGCATTATTCCATGGCATCATGCATGCACAAGTACAGTGCTGCTCAAAGAAATCCAATCGTGTCACCACGTACGTGCCGGGCGTTGCGCAGACCTAGACCTGCAAACACTGGGCTGCACAATGGTGCAAAGCGCAAACTTGAGTGACGCGACTGGATTGCACTGAGCAGGACTGTACGTCGTATCGAAGAACAGCCGTAAGTCCGTACATTGCACTTGATCATTCGAGTACTCGTACATTCCGCACTGAGCTGCCGACATCATACTCAGCGCGCAGTCAATGTACTAGTCAGCGTAGCCATAGGTGTAACAACCGGAAAGCTTCGTTATTTTAGTTTTTTCAGTTCTTATCCAAATCCAAAGTTTTGATTTGTTAGCAAGGAGAGCAGTGACAATGCCGCCGCCTGTAAAAGCGAAAATTAGTCGAACCAAGAGATCGACAGTTTGGGCATACTTCGAGGAGGCTGGTAGCGTAGCGAGATGCAATTCGTGCAGCCGCGAGTTAGTCCACCAAAGCGGCACAACTAACTTGTTCCAGCACCTGTGTTCTGCTCATAAAGAGCAGTACGCCGCCGCGGTTGGGTAAGAACCAGCAACCCAGTAGACAGCAATGACGACTACCAGCAAGGTTGAGCGCAGTGACAATGTGACGACCAGTGGTGGAACGAAGCCCGTCACGTAGTTCTTTGCCACAACTTGCGGACGTACGACAGCAGACGCTCAGGTTGATCATCGACTGGACTGTCGATTCCACTCGGCCTTTCTCCATGGTAGAAGACAAAGGACTAATCGATCTGCTCAAGCTGACAGAACCGGAGTACAAAGTCCCCTCCAGAACACACTTCGCTTCGCTCATCAACAAGCGCCACATTCTGTGTGTTCAAGGACTAAAGACAATACTGTCCTCCGACGCTGATGCTGGTGTTTGTATCACCACTGACGGTTGGTCATCGACATCGACTCAGTCCTTTATCACGCACACAGTTGCACTTCGTGGACAAAGACTGGAAAATCGTGAGTGGTGTCTTGGAGACCGGTGTTTTCACAGGTACACATACAGCTGAGAGGCTTGCAAAGTACAGCATGGATGTGTTGTACGTAGTTTAGCTGCACGCTGATTGCATGCTGTCTGCACGCTTTTTGCCTGGTTACTGCTAAGATTACGTGTCCGTGCCTGGGTCCGTTTGGGTTATAACTCGTGGCCCTGCGCCGTTTTCCTGGTCTTCCGTTTTCTGTAGTCGTCGCAGCTCCTCGTGTTGGGTCCATTTTATTCTCTCTCTCGTGGTTTTCTGCCCTTTTGTTACTCTTATCGTTTCCGTTGTCCTCCTGAGCCCTGCTCCTTTCCTTTGTCCCCTTATTCGTCGTTTGAGGCCAAGTAAACCGTATCAACCCGAACAATTCGTTGCTCTGTCTGACTGGTCGCGGGGGCTCAGACAACATTTGGCGCCCAACGTGGGGCTCGAACCCACGACCCTGAGATTAAGAGTCTCATGCTCTACCGACTGGTAGCAATATGTTGAAGTTCGGAACCGCTGCCAGTTGTTTGCTCTCTGTGTTTTCTTTTCTGTTAAGTTTACGCGAATATGCTGATCCATCTCGGATTTACTTCGTAGCTACTGGCCGCGAATGTGGCAAATCGTCTGCTGTAACGTCACCTCCCGCACCCGCAACATCACCACCCGCACCCGCAACACCACCACCTGTACCGTCGGCAAACCAAGACTCTCTCGCAGTGGAGTTCCGGCGTGTATGTCACCGCTCCCGCCGGGCTCGGCACCGCCGGCGAGTACCAGGGCGGAAATCAGTGGAAACCGTCGCTTCCCGTCCGGCTTCTCCCAGCCCGGGAGTCATGGTGGAGGATTCAGATGCGACTGACGTAGTTTATTTGGTGGATATTCATGTTGCTAATGATCTCGAGCGATTGCGCATTGTATTATTATTTAGGCCTCGGGGCGGTTGGGACGGTGAGAACATGGGTATTGGTGTTGTTCAGATAATTTAAGAGCCAAGGGCCATACACAGGTTGAACAACTCGCTTAACGACGACATCAGTGTGGACGTTTTTTTTTGCAGGGTTTTAGTTTAAGGGGATACGCCACACTGGTGCCGTCGTTAAGTGTAAACCCACCTGGCCCATTAGTCACTTGCTCAACCGTTCCCTTTTTCACCCCTCCCCTTCTTAAAGATTTGTTGCTTTGTAAAGTCTCAGGAGAGACTTAGTTATCTTAGGGCGGAGTAATGTTGTACGTAGTTTAGCTGCACGCTGTTCACACGCTGATCGCATGCTGTCTGCACGCTTTTTGCCTGGTTACTGCTAAGATTACGTGTCCGTGCCTGGGTACGTGCCTGGGTCCGTTTGGGTTATAACTCGTGGCCCTGCGCCGTTTTCCTGGTCTTCCGTTTTCTGTAGTCGTCGCAGCTCCTCGTGTTGGGTCCATTTTATTCTCTCTCTCGTGGTTTTCTGCCCTTTTGTTACTCTTATCGTTTCCGTTGTCCTCCTGAGCCCTGCTCCTTTCCTTTGTCCCCTTATTCGTCGTTTGAGGCCAAGTAAACCGTATCAACCCGAACAATTCGTTGCTCTGTCTGACTGGTCGCGGGGGCTCAGACAACATTTGGCGCCCAACGTGGGGCTCGAACCCACGACCCTGAGATTAAGAGTCTCATGCTCTACCGACTGGTAGCAATATGTTGAAGTTCGGAACCGCTGCCAGTTGTTTGCTCTCTGTGTTTTCTTTTCTGTTAAGTTTACGCGAATATGCTGATCCATCTCGGATTTACTTCGTAGCTACTGGCCGCGAATGTGGCAAATCGTCTGCTGTAACGTCACCTCCCGCACCCGCAACATCACCACCCGCACCCGCAACACCACCACCTGTACCGTCGGCAAACCAAGACTCTCTCGCAGTGGAGTTCCGGCGTGTATCTCACCGCTCCCGCCGGGCTCGGCACCGCCGGCGAGTACCAGGGCGGAAATCAGTGGAAACCGTCGCTTCCCGTCCGGCTTCTCCCAGCCCGGGAGTCATGGTGGAGGATTCAGATGCGACTGACGTAGTTTATTTGGTGGATATTCATGTTGCTAATGATCTCGAGCGATTGCGCATTGTATTATTATTTAGGCCTCGGGGCGGTTGGGACGGTGAGAACATGGGTATTGGTGTTGTTCAGATAATTTAAGAGCCAAGGGCCATACACAGGTTGAACAACTCGCTTAACGACGACATCAGTGTGGACGTTTTTTTTTGCAGGGTTTTAGTTTAAGGGGATACGCCACACTGGTGCCGTCGTTAAGTGTAAACCCACCTGGCCCATTAGTCACTTGCTCAACCGTTCCCTTTTTCACCCCTCCCCTTCTTAAAGATTTGTTGCTTTGTAAAGTCTCAGGAGAGACTTAGTTATCTTAGGGCGGAGTAATGTTGTACGTAGTTTAGCTGCACGCTGTTCACACGCTGATCGCATGCTGTCTGCACGCTTTTTGCCTGGTTACTGCTAAGATTACGTGTCCGTGCCTGGGTACGTGCCTGGGTCCGTTTGGGTTATAACTCGTGGCCCTGCGCCGTTTTCCTGGTCTTCCGTTTTCTGTAGTCGTCGCAGCTCCTCGTGTTGGGTCCGTTTTATTCTCTCTCTCGTGGTTTTCTGCCCTTTTGTTACTCTTATCGTTTCCGTTGTCCTCCTGAGCCCTGCTCCTTTCCTTTGCCCCCTTATTCGTCGTTTGAGGCCAAGTAAACCGTATCACCCCGAACAATTCGTTGCTCTGTCTGACTGGTCGCGGGGGCTCAGACAACAGATGTAGCCAAGACGTTCGGCTGGCAGTCATCACAAGTCGTTGCTGTGACTCACGATGAAGCTGCAAATACGGTGGCTGCTGGAAGGCTGATGTCTGAGCAATCCGGCTGACTGCCAGGTGTATGCATGGTGCATAGCCTGCAAACTGTTGTTAGGCATGCCTTGAAACAGAATTTTTTCGTATCCCCCGGTCTAACATGATAAAAGGAAGACTCACCATTTTCATCACAAGATTGTTTCCGTCACGCTTGAAAATCGGATGTTCTTTCTCTTCAAGTACAATGATAACGTCACCTGGTTCTAGGCCGGGGTTCTGCAAGTATACACCACAAGATATTCAAAACCCAGCAGTCAAAACATGTAGCCAGATACTTAACCCTTTGGAGTCCATGGTTCGATTTCGAACCATGGGCATTTTGTATGCATGTGGGCGCAGTCAAACTTTCGGTTCTCGGCCAAATCTTGACCAAATTCAATAACCGAAGGGTCTAGATGGTAGAGAAAACTCTCAGCTATCGCCTCGAACAGGTCCGAAGTCTCTCCGATGAAGTTTGAGTGAGCGGCGGGTGATCAAACATTTCGAATTTTCCGCGCTGCGTGCTGCGAGTCAGCAGTGCGTGAAAAAAAGGGATTTTCCCAGCTTCATGACAAGCGGCACGTGCCAAAACCGGCGCGGCGCGAAGTCACGGCAAAGTAAGCTTGTACTCGGAAAAAATTGAACAGTTCCGAGCTAGATTCAGTGAAATGGCTACAGGAGACCGATTTCGTCTCAGATCTGGAGCTGGACTCGCGTTTGGGGCGCTTTGTGGCGGACAATGAATAGTGCTCTTGGCGAGTTTGGGCTCATTGTATTTCTCTCATCAAGAGCTTTCCAACGAGCCCAAGATTTTCGAAATCGGTGAAGTAGAACCAAAGTTATGTTGGAAATGGAGTGCGCATTTTCGTGACTGCCACAAATTCTGCGGAAGCAAAAAAGTTACGGACTCCAAAGGGTTAAAGGGGAAGTCCGGTGAAAAATTTAAATTTCACAGTCCGTAGAGTTCGGGGCGCTGAGTCGAATGGTCTTTGTCCGAGGAGGCTGCGGCTTATGGTTCGTCAGATACGCCCAATCGAACATGAGCGAATTTGAGCGCGCATCACCCAGATCCAGGTGATGACGTCACAGCGTGCAGCCAGGTAGCCACACCATCTAGTTGTGTACAAAAATGGCCATATTCGGAGCGCGTTCGATTGGGGAACCGTTTATCGCAGCTTCTTCGGACCAAGACCATTCGATTCAGTGTTACAAACACTACGTACCCTGTGATTTTCAGCTCGGTAAACCTGGAGGTTATACCGTATTTTAGCCGTTTCCGAGTTGGACTTTTCCGTTAGCCTGTCTACATGGTCTATGCGCTCTGCGCTGCGTGCATGCAGTGCGTGCAGTGTGTTAGTGTAGTGCAGTCAACAAACTCATGTCACAACTGACACAAGACTCAGAAAACTAGTCAACACACGGACTTGTCATGTACTACACTCGTATCAGTCGTACAGTCATGTAGTCAGAGAACGTGCGTTTCTCCTTGCCGGTGCCGGTGGTTGTGCTTTGAGAAAGAAAATTTTAGTTTTCCGCACCCGCGGCGCCTCATTATTTTATGCTACAGCGATGAGTGCACAACCGTGACAAGTGACAAAACAGCGAACAGCTCTCGGACCTAGAACTTTCAGATTCCATAGCGTTGCGAGCGAAGAGTCGTGCCCGTGGTTCAAAGAGCCTGCACTGGTCTCCAATTGAGTAGTCCGAAATATTCCAAGTTCGCACCAAAACATCACCATGTGGCAGGCTACTGGAGTCTAAGCGAATCTAATCGGTATGGAACAACATTTAGAGCACTCGCATCACTCTTCTCCATTTTGGCGACCCTGCTCTCCAGCGATCTGATAATTACATCAGCCTCGTCTGCAATAGCTGCTGCTTCTTCATCAGTCGGAAACTCAGTAGCGCTCACTCTTGACCGGCCCGCGCGGCCATTTCTTCAGCTGACTACCGAGGTTCTCAGCCCCAGACCGAACTCATGAAGGTCAGCCATGGCTGCATCTTCACTCTCACAAGGAGTTACATGTCTTCGGGGTCGCTTGCACCACCTAATATCAGTCGCCAAATCATTTGAAATAGCACTGACACTATTGCTTTCACGCACTCCTTTTGACCTAGCTGCACGCTATGACATTGCAGAGGGTGTGGCGCGGCCGCATGACGTCATGGCGCAGCCCCCGAAACTCAGTTTTTCAAACGGAAATATCTCGAGAACGCTTTGTCGGAGACACGTGGGGCCAACACCATTCGACTCAGCGGCCGAAACTCTACCGACCCTGAAATTTAAATTTTTCACCGGACTTCCCCTTTAAAGCAGCAGCAGCAGCTCAGGAGCACAATGGTGACTGATAGAAGCATGTTCACAGCCAACAGGGACATGACTCTCCACACGTTATCACTTTCTTTGGCTGGCACTCGGCCAATCTGATCAAGGCCGAGGCTAAAAAGGGCAGTGGAACAGGACAGCTAGCTACCACCTACCTGGTCACCTTCACCGTGGAATGCAATTCTCTGCCCATCCTTCATGCCTTTGTCAATGTGAACCTGATGGAAGACAACAAAAAAGGAACAGTAGCACGCACAATACAAATGCATGACCAAAAGTACTACCATATATTCAAAACTTTTGGAAATATTGGAAAGCAGTTCGTGAAAAGAAACCATTTCCTCTTACCGGCAGCCATCAGGCTTGGGAGAAGAATGCTTTAGAAGAACAAAGAGTAGGACCGTACAGAGGCAATGCAATACAGCCAATACAGTCAGACCTCGTTTATCCGGATCCCTCGCCATCCGGAAGAAAATTGTTGGTCACCGATTTACAGCAATGCTATGCCCACACACAGTGTGTGTTCGATTATCCGGTTCCCTCGCTTATCCGGATATTTTTGTGGAAAACGGATGTGTGCGGTTAAGCGAGGTCTGACTGTCTGACGGGGGTTCACAGTATATTGTATCAGTAGTGCAGAGCTAGCAGAGCTAGCAGCGTACCTCCAGTATCTTCCTCTCTTGTGTGACTTTCTTGCCATTACACGTCTTGCACTTGTCCTTCTCTGAAAGACACGGGCACAGGAAAAGATGCAGTGTACATTCCAGGCTTGTTGAATGAGAATAAAAACAAAGATGGACACACTACCAGTGCATACTGTATTCTGATCCCAGCAGCAGCAGCAGCAGCAGCAGCAGCAGCAGCAGCAGCAGCAGCACCACCACCACCAGTACCAAAAGCACTAGCAGCAGCACCATGACAATGCCTAGGTAAGCATTATAGCATGTAAGGATATGCACATTGCATCCACACCGCCACACAGAGTCAAGGCCAGACAAACAGACAAGCAGGGGTGCACAGATGTGCATACAAATATACAGACACACAACACACAGGTCCCAGATAGACACAGAGCAATGGCCTGCTCATACGACCAGATGGCCAGTTGAGCTGCACCAGCATCACGCATCTAACCTCTGATAGTCTCTCCGGTAGCATTGCACGCTCGACATCTGCTCTGCATTTGCTGTACCATGCCCGGTCCTATCTGTTGAATGTGTACCTAGTGAAGGAAAGACAAGAACAAACCCAAAGACAACGAACACAGGTGACTTGTAGTAGAGAGAACAGTACAATCGTGAAGACAGGTTTCAAAGAACGCAAACTATCGGTAAGAGTAGAAGCTACCTGGCTTGCTACCTTGCAATCCTCTAGGAATCTTTGGTAATAACAATCACACTCCATGCCAGCTTGGCAATCATGCATACAACAGAGTGCTGATTATCCTTTTCTCTCGGGGCGCAGGGCGCCTCTCAATGGAGTTCGGATGAGGAGTGTGTTCAAATGAGGGAACAGCCAGGCATGGTCTAAACATGACCATTCGCATTCCCTCATGCTTCCATCACTTCTCATTCTCTTTAGCATTACCGTGCGAAGTCAATCGTTCGCATTGTTGACGTTTGGATAATCAGCATTCTACTATACAATTGTTGGTACAAACGATCTACAGCCAAAGTTTGATTGCCCCATACACATAGAGCGGATACAGGTTACATTATAGAGGACAAAAACGACCAACTCCAGATGTCGTCTTCCTTTCTGCCAAATCAAGCAGCATGCTAAGTGTGCACAGCTGGCTACATCTACTTGAATCACATGCTAATCACAACAAACGTTCAGAAAGCACGCAATAGTTACCTGTACTCCTCTTCCGTTGCATGTGTCACACTGTTTTACGGCTCCCTTTGAAAGACACACAACACACACGCACACACATATACACACACGCCCGCATGCACACACACAAAAGCCCATAAGAAGTGATATAATCAAGCCTGTGGCTGATGTCTTGGCATGAGTGTTTAGGAATCAAGACAATGAGAAGCAGTCTCACGCATGCACCATATACAGTGCTGATCAATGAAATCCAGTCGCGTCACTCAAGTTTGCGCCTCGCACCATTTCGCGGCCCAGTGTTCGCAGGTCTAGGGCTGCGCAATGCCCGGCGCGTACTTGAGCAACGCGACTGGATTTCATCGAGCAGTACAGTGGTACGTGCACCGCCACTGTCAGCACACAACAACAAGCACAACATTGGTTGCACACCCTACCTCCTTGCCGCCGCGGCCATCACATGCCTTACAGATCACGGACTTCTGTAGAGCCAGGTTGCGCTTGGCTCCATTGTACATGCTCGTAAGGGGCACCTGAAAGACAGAGAATTCCAGAAAAATGAGAGGGAAAGAGAGAGAGAGAGAGAGAGAGAGAGAGAGAGAGAGAGAGAGAGAGAGAGAGAGAGAGAGAGAGAGCACGTGAGCATGTGAAGACCAATGCGCCCACTCATGCCCACACAAATATGTCACAGGATGGACTAGCGGCGTACGGGATCCAGGTTAATGGGAAATTGCAAGTGGCCCCAAAACCCCACTGTAAAATAGTCAATAATGACAATATAAACCCGGCAATCCTAAACAATGTCACTAAACGTTTTGCCGAATGACATACCGGTGCAATGCTGCTCAATCAAATCCAATCACATGAGTCAAGTTTGAGCCCTGCACCAGTGAGCATTTCAGTGTCCAAAAGTCTAGGGCTGCACAGCGCCCTGCACCAGTGAGCATTATAGTGTCCGCAGGTCTAGGGTTGTGCCCTGCACATTTATTTTATTTTATTCCAACATGATTGACTCACACTATCGGATTCCATTGAGCAGCACTGAACGTGCACACACAGACACAAACGTGAGCGGATAAGTATACGAACGCGACACTCACATCGATTTCATGAACAAGATTCTTTCCCTTCCGTTCTCGGCTGCCGCGACCTCCACCGCCGCCGCCACCGCCGCCACCGAAGAACATGTCGAAAACATCCATTGGCGACGAGCCAGAGAAGCCACCGCCACCTTCCTTCAGCGCCTGCTCACCTCCCCGATCATAGAGCTGGCGCTTCTTCTCATCCGAGAGTACTTCATACGCCTGGGAGATCTGCTTGAACTATGGAGGCACACACAAAACATAAATACAACAACAAAAGAAAACAAAAGAAAAAACAGTCAAATTGCAGACAATGGTGGGCAAGTGAGATTAGAAGCACTATACAAGTGTGATAAAACACCACTGCTAATTAGTCAATGTGCAGACTGATTGAAGGATGATTCCCAATGGCCGAATTATCAGCCGTCATTCCGGTGGTCCGCCAATATAACTACATACTTTGAAGTACTAATATTACTAGTACCAGTACTAGTACATGCGCTCAGACAGTCCTGAGCATACAACTATTTGTATGAGGGCATTGAGGAGAAAGAGTATTATACAGTTGATCATCTCCCAACACCCAAGACACACTCTTGTTTTAGACAGTGACTTAGGAGACAGCAACTTTATTATAATCGCAATAAACATGCTACCTTGATCCTAGAGGGTGGTGACGTTCCCACGGCGGATGCGGAAAACTCGGCTTCCAGCCGAGTCTCACGCGAACCGTGAAATTTATTTTTTATTAAAACGTGCTACCAGCATTATGGTATATTATATTGCATGAGTGATTTTTGTCCTTTTTGTTTTATAGCAAAAATGATACTTCCCCAAAAGGAACATGTAGGAAGTGGATTAAAAACCCTACCTTGTCTCCCTCATCTGGGTTCTTATCCGGGTGGTACTTCAAAGCGAGCTTGCGGTACGCCTTTTTCAGCTCCGCGGGTGAAGCCGTGGGGCTAACACCCAGGATATCTTCAACAGCAAAAAAACAACAACAACAAAACGAAGCAGCAGAAAACAAACACACAGGCATAGGCCGAAAGGCTTAATAATAATAATAATTCGCGGGATTCGCGTTGGCATCGCTTGAATGTTCAGAAACACACAAACTAGCCTTCGCTTCCGCAGGCCACCACTATGCCTATGCCTTGCACACCTTAGTGGCGAATGCAGACCTCACAAGTGAGTCAGGGGAGAGTAGGTGAGTCTCTCAACCAATCGGGCGTGTAACGGCCCATAACCCTGTAAACTGCATCCTTGTTACCCTCACTCCGAGCTGTGAGTACCCAGTTGACCGTGGGTGTCGGCGCAGTTCACCACGCATAAAAAGTCTTTACTCACGTAAAAAGTCTTTACACGCTCCCTGCTACCAGCGCGAGTCTCGAACTCGGGACCTCATGATTCGCAGGCAGGCAGGCCTGCAAACCAATCGGCCATATGCGTTGGTAGCTTACTTCACTCTTATCATACTTGGATTCATTCATCAGGCCGTTGGCCGTTTTACAGAAGCCAAAGGGAAGTGTGTTTCAAGTGAGACGAGTCACTAACGAGAACAATGTCAGATTCAGTGTTTACAAGCATTGAAAAAAGAAGAAGGTTCTACAGCACTACTGTGAAGTGCACACAATTTAAAAAACAGAAGAGAGAGGAAATGTTGAGATACAGTTGACACAGCATACATGTATACTCAACATAGATTCCTACTCCTAATGCATACATGCACAAGACATGTTGGCCAGTCTAGGGAGTGCTCGGTAGAATGCTAGACAATGGGAGTAAGACATCACGCTGTGTAGGTCTTCTACAAGTTTCATCTAGACTCGAGGTCACCTAGTACCCCCATACATAATTTGAGAGTCAAAACTCAAACAGAAGAACTTCAATTGAAGGCCCCACCCAGATACGGATTTATATGTAGATATAAAACGTACACAAAATGAATCATTCTTTCGCTGTTAACTAGAACAGTGATCAAATGGTTTATGCCACGCTTTGCATTCAAACTCTTTGTATGCAAGAGCACTATCCTATCACACTTCCAGACAGCACTCACGTGGCAAACCATGAATGCAAGAGGACAGGGCTACAGCATGCCCCATGCAGGAACCGTCCCAGAATCACTGCTTTCTTTATCTCAATCATGCACGTTCAAGATAGACGCTCAGACAGAAAACAAAACCTAACTAACTTAAAAGAGGACTAGTGTTCTCCGCTTTACTGTCCGATGGTGTGCGTAGCAAATAATAGACACCCTGCACGAACCAGTGACAAGCAGACATGGATACTCAAAAACCTGTTCTTATATACCGTACTTCTGCACATATAAGCTCATGTGCTTATGTCCGGACGTAAGCGCACCCCCCAATTATAAGCGCATGGGCTTATATGTGAACACTATTGCCAGTATAGGTGAAGCATCCGGGAGCTGAATATACTGCTAAGCATTGTGATAACACCGTTGTTTAGGACACAGACAAACCTTTATTGCACAAATAAGCGCATGGGCTTCTACCCGAACATGTTCACACAGCAAAAAATCTTTTTTGTAGCAAATTTTCATTTATAATTATTTGTTATAAGCCCATGCGCTTATATGTGGGGAAGTACGGTATGTGGATGGACTACTGAGACCTTCCCCATGTCCGGCTGTTTGTGAAGTCTGGTGCAGGATATCCCGTGGCAGTATAATAAAATAAAAAGACTGAGATCGCGTACATGTAGGCAGGGTTCGTTTACACTTTCCTTCATGTGAAGTTTCACTACACGCCCTAGATTTTTTTCCTGTTTCAGCTTTCATTTCTTTAGTCGATCTCAAAGACTATGAAATTATTCAAAGGCTCCTATATGTTCAACGACTCGACAAAACCAACCAACCAACCAACGTCTCACAGACATCGCGGTTCGCAAGCTTGAAACGGTGTGCGAGGCTACAAGAACATAACAAGTTACGAGTATGGCCTTGCAGTCAGTACAAAATGCACTCGGAAAACAATGTACATGTAGTACATGCCGATAATGAGAAAGATAACAAGTGTACTAAGGATGATAAGGTCGTATATCTCGTATTGTGGCAACACTCGGATGCACTGCTACTTCACACAGTCTAACAATGCTTGCTTCTCAACGTTTCGGTCACTCTGACAATCTTCAGAAACGTTGAGAAGCAAGAATTGTTAAGACTGTGTGAAGTAGCAGTGCATCCGAGTGTTGGCCAGTATTGCCACAATACGAGTTGATATACCGGTAATGAAGCTGCGTGAAGCGACATTCCGAATATATAAGGAGGTACATGCTCATACAAATTCACAAACATTATTCAGCAGCGAAGCCATGTTGCACCGTTGCTGGAATTCAAACTTACCGTAGTACCCCGTTTCTTTCACCATTTCCAAGTTGCCCAAAAGCACCGCAAAACGAAGAATAGACTTCGAAAGAACTTCTGAAACCGAGAATCTGTTTCAACTGACCTTACTATTAAAGTACTTGAAGTCGCACTAACTTTGAAAAGAAAATTGGACTGCAGCACACAAAAGAAACCTCTTCTCTCAACACGCGTGGGGATTTGTCGTAGATAGGAGGATTTATGAACATGAGCTAGCTGTGAGTGTGAATGTGATGTGTACGGCATGAGTCGATTCTATTCTGTGACTCTGTGTGAGTGTCGAAATATTTTGCCTGCAACAGCAGCATGCACAAGCAAGAAAGATCCGGAAAATCCCAGAAAAATCTTGACGCCATATTTATAGTTGGCATAACAACCAGAGCCAGCCGCAATCGCAATCAACGGCGCGGCGCGCTATAGCGCTAGTAGTCAAAAATGGTCCGACCGCGCCCAAATCCGGGTCCGTGATCACGCGCTAGCGGTAGACGCCAAGCCGACATCGAGCGCAACGTCTTGAGTTGCTATGGTTTTCAGGTGACGACCTTGGAGAACACGGCAATATCTTCTCTGTGATTGGTCACTGTTCTGGTCCCTAACCCTGAGTACGACTGAATCGATGCTCCAAAAACCCCGCGAACGTTTGAGTGCCTCATTCTCTCGTTGAGCAGCAGACGAAAGTTTCTTTTCTCAAATTTACTCTCTCACCAAACAATCATGTCAGGACGTGGCAAAGGAGGAAAATCCAAGGCTAAGGCCAAGAGCCGTTCTTCCCGTGCTGGACTTCAGTTCCCAGTCGGCCGTGTCCACAGACTTCTCCGCAATGGCAATTTTGCCGAGCGTGTTGGAGCTGGTGCGCCAGTTTATCTGGCTGCCGTGATGGAGTACCTCGCTGCAGAAATCTTGGAGTTGGCGGGTAATGCTGCAAGAGACAACAAGAAGACCCGTATCAACCCACGCCACTTGCAGTTGGCCATTCGCAACGATGAGGAGTTGAACCGCCTCCTGTCCCATGTTACAATTGCGCAGGGTGGTGTTCTTCCCAACATCCAGGCTGTTCTTCTTCCCAAGAAGACAGCCGTGAAGGCCGCCAAGGGCAAGAGCAGCCAGAGTCTCGAGTATTGAACGACGAATTAACACCACGTCCGTCTTCTTTCACCCGGCTTTTTTCAAAGCCACCACATTTCTCAAAGAGAAACTGTCTTTTCCCGTTTCGGGGTCGTTTCTTGCTTTCGTGTCGGTTGTGCTGCTGACACATTTGAGTTGATACCGGTATGTTATGCTTTTCAATGTTCTGAACTCGGCCCAATTAGCTCTATGGCATCATAAAAATTACGCTCAGTCCTGCAATTATTAAATAATTATTGCAGTCACTAATAATGGAACTGGTTACACCTCTCCCTTTCGAGTTCTTTGGAACTGGGAACAAGATATCAATGAGCCAAGCTAATCCCAAAAGGAATTTGAATCCCGGAAATTTGTCATGTAGATCTACATGGCTGAAGTTTCTGTAGTTGACTTGGAATAGCGATTAGAGTTTATACATGTACGGATGTGATGTAATTAAATTTGTAGATTGTTTTTTGGGGGAGGACGAATACCGGTACCGAATAACAAAGGGACGTTGTAAATAAGAATGATGTCGATACTGTACATACATGGATGGCAGTTTGCACTATTTTTGAGAACACTTGACTCGTGCCAAATAATTTGCCAAGCACTTTTAAAAATAGTTGTGGGCTGAAATTTACATCACACGTTGATCTACATGATCTGATTCGTCTACTCGCTTTGAAGGCAAGAGAGGTCTGCAATCTACACCATGTACCATGCATGTAAATTACACTGGTGTGATCGTGTTGCTCTTTCTTGCTTGCAGCTCCACTTTCTCGAACACAATTTTTTTACTTCTTGCACAGAAAATCTGAGAATACCGTCCAGGGAGTCGTATAGTATTACCGTATACGACTCCCCGGAGAATACCGTACGAGCGTATACCTGCAGTGCTACTACATCCTTGTAGCAAGGGTAGTGGGGCACTAATTTTTCATCAACAAATTCCATCACAGAACATGACTTTCTCGAACACAATTTTTTTACTTCTTGCACAGAAAATCTGAGAATACCGTACAATAGCAGGGAGTCGTATAGTATTACCGTATACGACTCCCCGGAGAATACCGTACGAGCGTATACCTGGTATACGGCAGTGCTACTACATCCTTGTAGCAAGAGTACTGGGGCACTAATTTTTCATCAACAAATTCCATCACAGAACATGACTTATAATGAGGCACATGTATCACTATGGTGCACAATTTTTTAATGCTGATACATTTTACCGGTTTGATCTTGAAACCACGTAGACTCCCAGTCCAGTGGCTGAGTGCAATTACGTTCGAAAGCATTAGGCTTAGCAAAGAAACACTATAAAGCAGGGAGTTGTATAATACAACTCCCTGCAACTCCCTGATAAATAAGTAGTTACTTGCACATAAGCCCGGTTACAAGCTGGGGGGGGGGGGGGGGGGGGCACTGTGAAAGAAGGGCTTTCATGAATTCTCAGAGGCAGGGGCACCACTAGCATTCAAGACTACAGACAAAAGAGGGCTCTAATCGCGGGTACGGTACATGCGTCTTGACACCTGGCTTTACAATACCATGGTACCAGCTGTGAAATCGCCCGACAAAACTCAGCAGAACAGAAGTCAGCAAGTATTCGCACGTAATATCTTGCTAAAAGCGTGTTGATCAGGACTTTTTGCTTGAGTGTGTGTGGAAAAAAATCAGGACTTGATTTTAACAAATTAATTATTCGGCCTGATCTGATTCCTAAAGAAATGAAATGTCCCAGTACAGGTCACCAAGTGAGAACCATGCAAACAATGTTTCCGTATATCGATGTGACACTTCTGTCACAGATTGTTGTGTGTTCTGGGGACGTTCAACACTAGAAAATTATGGACCATCAGTAAGCAGAGTAAGGAGCAAAACTATAAAATTCCATGGGATTTTGTACAAGAGTCATGACCTGCAGCAGATTTCAACTACAATTCGAAAAGGTCTTATGTACGTAAGTATGAGGTTGCTGTATAAATTATATGACATCATCTCACTTTCAGAAGGAATGTTGTGGGCCGTGTGAAAAAGGAAACACGCGCTTGCAGCAGAGAGTAGGAAAGACTACGTAAAGTACTTTTGAAGTACAACAAACACAGACTAAATTGTGTCATGAGGTCACTGCAAACTGATAGTCGCCTTTGCCTTCCTCTTCCTCCTCGCCTTCCTCGTCTTCAGCTTCATGCTCTTCGTGATCGTCATCAATGTCGTCGTCATCCTCGTCTGGATACGGCAGCCCAGGGGGACTGAACATACGAAGGAAGTCGCCGACAAACTCACGACTACGCTCCTCCCAGCGTGTGAGTGCCTCATGTGACCGCTCTTGCACCTCTTTTACTCTGCGTCTAACACGCACTTGACGCTCCTGGAAAGAAGGAACAGGACAAGGGACTACTCAGCAAAACAACACAAATAATTGCCCCGCACACTCTCAGGTTCAGACAGTGAAAGTTTGCTTGCATTCCAAAGTTATACGTGTTACATAGCATCACGTCCAGACACCTGCATACATGAAGACTCTCACAGTGACATCATCACTTTCCTAGGCCCCAGGCACACTGCAGATCTTCATACTATCAGGCATGTGCTATCGCTCACGAGAGATAGACAGCTATGTCGAGAGTGCAGTCAACACAATGAATGCCTCTGTTTATGATAGTTGTGACGACGATGTATCCAAGGAGTGAGTCATTTCTCCCCGGCGTGTGTTGTAATCTTGCATCATCGTACAGTAATTTGAAATAAGTTAACTGTACGATGATGCAAGATTACAACACACGTCGTAGTGAGAATAGCATTGTACAAAACTACCTTGAAGTGGCTTTCACGACAACTGAAAACATACGGTTGCCAGTGATCTTCATGAGTGGACTACTAAGTAAGTCAATAAATTATTATCACGTAAAGATATAGCAATGCAACATTCGTTCAGCACTTAGGGGGCGTTCGTTTTTGATCTACTGGTTTGGGTAGAAACTACTTCTTTCGGTAGAAGTGTTCCTTTTTTCTACTAAAAAGGGTAGAGTCTACGTTCCTCTACCGGCTCTACCAGGAAAAAGTTGGTAGAGGTACGGGATTTCCACCATGATCAAGGAGTTGTACACAACTCCATACAGAAGAGAAACATTTCTCGTACATATCATGAAAACTACTAAATCCGGCAGAACAGCGTTCGTGCACTTACCTCTGCCATCTACCTCTATCGGTAGAGTGACTCTACCTCTATCGGTAGAGTGACTCTACCTCTATCGGTAGAGTGACTCTACCCTATTCTACCAGGTACATGTACAGTACAGGTAGAACATTTCGTCGGTCAATAATTTCGTCCAACTCCAAAGAAAGGGAGTTTGTCCGGTTGTAAATTTCGCCCATGGATCATAAGAGTGTATTGAAAAGCTGGACAAATGGACATTAGTCCGGCATTAAATTTAGCCCAAAAGCTCCTTGGACGAAAAAGACGAAATTAAATTCCACACAAATATTTCTACTTGTACAGTAGCTAAAAACGAAAGCAACCTAACCTTGATGCTCTGGCCATTGAAGAGGCTGAGGAAATCGAGGATAAGTTCTCGGCTCTTGTCTTCCCACCACTGCAAGATTTGATGTGACTTGTCCTCAATCTTGTCGCGAATTTCATGTATCTTTTGCTTGGCCCTAACTTGCCTTTCCTGGAGAAGAGAGCAAACAGGAAAGCAAATATGGTAGCATAAGGAGACAGGGACTTACATTGTGATCTTACTAATGTTCACACACATACACTCACCAAACACACACACACACACACACACACGCACGTGCACACACACACACACACACAGTGACACACAGTGACACACAGTGACACACACACACACACACACACACACACACACACACACACACACACACACACACACACACACACACACACACACACACATACACACACCATTGGACCATTGGACGCCCATCGCCGAAGGCGATGATAGCGATGCTACAGCAGAAGCCATAGCAACTTGTGCTGGGATTGCACCATTCAACAACTTGCAAGGCTGAAGAATTGACCGCCACTATTCAGCCTGGTCTACACCACACAGCTATGAAGTGGTTTTTTCTGGCCAGTGAATCCCTACTTTTTGGTCTTTTTTCATTTTTTTCCGCCCACACATCGCACCACATACTCCGGCATGCACTGGCTGTTGGTAACCAACCAGGAGAATGAAAGAAAAGTCAGGAGAAGTCTGAGAAAGAGAAGAAAGACGTGTGTGACCATAATCCCACACGCACGCACGCACACACACACACACACACACAGTGAAATCAGGCAGAAAAGCAGTGCTTATGGCCACACAAGCGGCGTGAAGCCCATGATTATTGTTTACAAATCGCTTTTCATCCAAACCAGGCTTCTATTCAAGCCACAATTACATGCACACCTGATGCGCAGAGGCACAATTTCAGCTTAAAAGCTACATTCAGAGAAGCATTTTCGAGATGCGCGGTGCGACGGTCACGAAACCGGGAAATCCCCAAATCACACCCATCGCATCGCTCAGGTCATGCAACTGTAGCAACTGGCTGATTGCGGACGTTGAGCTTGGCGTAACTTTCGCAATGCGATATACGATTAGGACCTTCTTTGCAGCAAAGTCGTACGAAAGGTTCAATACTTGCTTGTAGATTTGTAAAAAATGTGTTACGCGAATGCCATGGTGATGTAGACCCCACATTGAACTTTGAGGCACATCACTGGCTTCTTCTGTGAATGGTATGTCACGAGATCGCACCGCAAACATTCTTCAATGAATCCCGCTTTATGCGTCAACGCTCTCTTCCAATTTCCACGTTGCTGTACCAGTGCACAGGCCGGGTGGTTGCGGGCTTGCCTGTGAATCACAAGGTCCCGAGTTCGAGACCTGCGCCGGCAGCAGGGAGCATGTACCGTGCTAACAAATGCGGTGATGCATGCGTCAACTACTTTTAAAACATGCTATGAACTGCGCGGACACACACAGCCAACTGGGTACTCACTGCTCGGAGTGAAGGTAACGCGGATGCAGGTAACGATGTTTCACCCCCTTTCGGGCACTGGTTGTGAGCTTACCGTCTCACCCTCGCCACTTGGAGTTGCATCTGCCACCTGGGTATAGCTATAATCAGATACGGTGGTGGCCTGGCACAAGCAAAACTTCCCTAAGGTGGCTGTGTTCCTAAATATGGTTGTATAGCCGGTAATAATGCGAATGTGCGAACTTTATATTTACTCAAATCATGCTTCTATACGTTCATATAGTGCATGGTCTACGGTAAATATGTGAAGGGTCCTCACTCCTCAACGACTGATTATAACCACCAGATACTGTAAACCGTGAAATTATTGCGATGGTCTAATTTCTGCGAAATTCGCGACCGCATGGAAATCGCGAAATTTAGACAGCGCGAAAAGGAGATCCATGAAAGGTTTAGCAAGAATGCCATTCTGCAATCGCAAAATTAAAACCTCGCAAACCTGTCCGGATTCTGAAAACGCGAACTAAAAACGCCGCGAAAATTTCACGCTTTACAGTATGTGTTCGTGCAAGGAAATAAAAAGCAACAGCGGTCATTAAGAGCAGAGATACCCGTTAATTGCATGAACTCACCTTCACAAAGCTGACATTCAGCTCCTTGCGAGAGTAGCCTCTCTGAAGATTGCGCCGAATGTACTCATCATAGTTACGCACAATGCGAGCAATGACATCGGATGTGGAGATGCCTTCCGTTCTCTGAGTTGCCACAAACATTCCGGCATCTTTGACCATTTTGTAGACATCTTCCTGGCCAGCTGATGTGTATGGAAGGTCGTCGTGTGCACAAAAGTCGATCTGCACGCAACCAAGAAGTTGAACACACCAGCATGCGTGCGAGCACGCACACACACACACGCACACACACACACACACATGCAGATTAGTCAAATTACAAAAAGGAACACGCGTCGCATCAGGGCGTCCGGGACTTGTGCAGGAGGTGTGTGTGCATGCTGGGGCTAGCAAGGGCGTGTTTCGTGGACCACCACGGAAGCACCTCCTCACACTTCAAAGTACAACGATGCAAAAAATACAACATCAAGGAATGTTGTTCTAGCAATGCACCAGCAGGATTGAACTGCGCAAGCTACAAGTTGAGATGTAGGCATTGCCGCAATCAACACAACATACTCTGTGCTCCTCTAGGAACTTTGGTGTCAGTGTCCATTGCGCGCCTTCAATCACTTCATCCACGTATCGGCAATGTGATATGGCATCATACCGCTCTCTCTCCGTCATTACCGTCTTACCCTTCAGGCGATGCGTCATTTCATCGTTGCTTACTGCCAACAAAAAAACCCCATCAACATCAAAAGCATTAACAATACTGTCATTAGCAAGAGCACAGCTGAAAACTTCACAAGGAAGGTCCAATTTCATGCATACTATAGCAGGTAACTACACTAGTACACGGCCTTGCTTGCCCCTATCAGTATGAGCAAATCAATAACCGTATTCACTCGCATACATAGTGCACTTATATTCGAATACAAGGGCACCTCCACATATACGTAAAGGCATGAAAAAAACTCAGGAGCCAAGAGTGTATTTTGAAGACTCGAGTGCAGTACTCATATTGAAAGACAGCCCCTTGTATCCGGAACATTTGATTCTTGGCGAAATGGATAAAATGCCTTTTTCACATAAATAAAGGCATGCACTTGTATGTGGGTGAATACTGAATAGGGTATACTGATGCCTACATCCACACTCAACTGGGTACTCAGAGTGAGGCCAACATGGATGTAGCTAACGAGGTTTCACCCCTTGTCGGGCACTAGTTGTGAGACTTGCCAGCTTACCCGAGCCGCCAGGCGCTGCTGCATCTGCCACCGTGGTATCTCGGACATGGTGGTGGCTCGGTATAAGCGAAACTTTTTTTAAAGGGGGAGTTCACCCTAAAATGAAAACTTCACAACTTGTAGCGAAAAATGCACTGATTTCAACGGTGAAGGTCCCAGGTTGATCTGAGCAGCCGTTTCTGAGTTATACCAGCTGGAAGTTTGCACTAAATTTGGTGACATCATGATGACGTCACTAACTTGCCCAGGCCAGGCCGGATTTACGACAACAGAGAGATAGACTTTGTATGGAGGTAGATGGGGAAATTTCAGTATTTCGGCTCTCTGTTGTCCCAAAGAAGTCGGATCTTTTTCAACCTTCGGTATGGGACATATGGCACCCTACCGGTATCCCGACTGGAACAAATTTCAGTATGAAATTCATTGTTTAATACAGAGAAACAAGAAAGAAATTGGTTTTCCCCATCTGCTCCCATACAAAGTCTATCTCTCTGACGTCATAAATCCGGCCTGGTGTAGGCAAGTTAAGGGGGCAGCCTACCCATAAATTTCATATGGCATTCAATTGACTGTAACTTTGGTGTTTCTCAGTGGATTTGAGTGAAATTTTGACCACACACTCCTGCCACTATGCTGGCCCTCAGGACATGATTTACAAGTTCTTGCGCCTCACTGACAGGCTTTCCAGGCCGGAAAAACTCAAATTTCCGGCATAGTGCCACGGTGTGCGAGCCGCCCAGGAGCCAAACAAATGCATTTACAAATTTTTTCACATTTTCGTGCCCATTCTGTCCGTGCGCGGGACCCAAACCTAAAACAAGTCCAGAAGCAGCCATGGGTGGTGGGGTAGGGCCCCTCAACGTGGCCCTGGAATCTGTTACAACAGAACGAGTGGGCGTTCTCTCACGGACTCCCACAGACCCAAGTCAATTTTTGAATTTTGTTAGGTTTAGCACGTGCTACAAGGTCGTACCTTTGATACAACATCCAGTGCTGGGACCTCCACAGCAAGCCATTTCCACAGCGCTGCACACCAAATCCAGGATGCCCTCAGAAACCGGCAAAGACTGCCACTCACGTTTCACTACTGCCTAGTACTGAATCCTACCTGACTTCTTGACACGGCTCAAACTTGCCAAAGTCACTAAATCAACGTCAACTACAATAATCAAGCCACATATCTGCAACGTCACGAGGGTGCTGGCAAAAGTCCTGCTGCACGGCGGCGGGCTTCGCCCGCCGCCGTGCAGCCCAATACGTGGTTTTTAACGTGATTTTTTGGACTTTTTTGGACTTGGGGCAAAATTCTGCACACTTTCGCGTGTTTCCATAATACGACAAGTTGCGCACGGTCTGCTCACATTCAAATACAGTGCTGCCAACAAATGACAGCATGCAACAAAAAAATCTTTCCTTGCAAGGGCACATTTTCGGCCATAACTCTTGAACGGCTGGTCAGATAGGGACACAATTTTCAGAGAATTTGCAGCTATTCATGCTCTTTCAACTGACGTAGCACTCAATATGAATTTACAAATTAAATTTTTCAGCAAATTTTTGGGTAGTCTGCCACCTTAATGACGTCTCACGGTCATCATGGCGTCACCAAATTTAGTGCAAACGTCAAGCTGGTATTAGGGTTGTCCACATTTTTCGAAATATTTTTGCCAAGTTGCGGATGCAAAATGCAGTCTTGTTGGGGCATTATGCATTCCATAAATTCAGCAGGATTTTCAGGAAAATAAGAGGAAATTTAAAAATTTGAAACTCGGGTATTGAGCCAATAATAAAAGTAGAAAGGAAAAGGACATATGGAATCTAGTTACAGTGGTGGAGAGTTACTCTTAACTCGTTTCCATATGTCCTTTTCCTTTCTAAATTTAAAAATAAAAATAAATCAACCCAATTCGCGAAAATTATGCGACCGTTGTCATGGCAACCAACAAAAAATGGCCGCCTCTGCGTGTTCACGGTTACCGTGACTTACATGAGAGTCTATCGCTGGAAAATTCCATTTTCCTCGTGCTGCATCAAATTTATTTTGACATTGTGGCTTTTACTTTTGACAGCTACTGTAGCAGTGATGAAGTGATGTGGAAGTATGGCGAGCAAATCTCCTACTACCCTTGACACTGTTGACTCTTCGACTTCGTCTTCGTCAGAGGGAGATTCTGAGCCTGAGAGTGAAGCTGTAAGCACGAGACCGCCATCGCTGTTGGACCGACTTCTCCCTCCGACTGTGTCGGAGCTTAGTCGGAACAGAAAAGTGCAAAGAAATTCTGGATCAAAGAAGAAGGGCTCATACAAGCCGCCATTTCTGAAGAGAGCTCCTAAAACAAAGGGGCCAGCTGTCAGGGTGAAACAGTTTCCAAATGAGTGTTTCTGTGAAGTCTGGGAAGTTGTTTTGTGAGCCATGCCGTCACGACTTGGCCCCTGTTAAAAGCACAATCGAAAAGCACATTTCTTCTGCCAAACACGTGGACGCCAAGAAGGACAAAGCCACTTCTGCGGCAAAGCGCGTTCAAACACTGATCGACTGCCGTGATTACCTCGATGAGACGAAGGCGAAAGGCTCCACTTTGCCTGATGATGTGCTTGCCTTCCGCGTGGAGTGTGTGAAGACGTTCATGAGTGGAGGCGTTCCTCTCAACAAAATTGACCACTTTGCACCGCTGCTGACACAGCATGGACAGCGGCTCACTGGAAGGCAGCATATGGCTGACCTCATCCCGATGATAAGAGATGCAGAAATCTCAGCTGCATAGAAAGCCATTTCGGACAGGAAATGCAAATGCATCGGACTGATCTTTGATGGGACTACTGCAGTCTGCGACGCCATGGCCATCATAGCACGCTGTGTGGATGAGGATCTGACCTTCCACCAGTACTTAATCTCTCCGAAGTTGGCAGCCGAGAGTATGACTGGAGAGCAGGTGGCACAGCGTTTGCTTCAAACCCTGGCTGTGACGTACCAAGTGGACACTCCGAGCCTTGTTGCTGTGATGCGCGATAGGACATCAGTGAATGACGTGGCCATTCGCACAATCAGGGCGCTGTACACGTCATTTATGGATGTTCGGTGTTTCAGTCATACACTTGATAATGTTGGCCGAGCGATCGAAGCGGACACTCTGAAAGGATTCGTCTCAGATTGGATCACTCTGTTTGCCCATAGCCCGAAGTCGCGCCTACGTTGGAAGAGCCAGACCAACGTCAGGATCCGTTCCCATAGTCGCTGGTAGTCCCGATGGGAAGTCACGCAACAGATGCACGACTTGTTTGGTGACGTTGCGAGGTTCATTACCAATGTTGAGGATACCTCCATCACGCTGCGCCGCCTGACAGCTTGTATTGATTGTCTGGAGACAAGGGCTCGCATCCAAATGCAACTGGCAGCAACGGTCGAGTTCGGCGAGCGGTTTGTGAAAGCCACGTACCGGTTGGAGGGTGATGGTCCTCTTTGCTTGAAGGCGTACGAGGAGATCAGCAGCCTGGTGCGCTTTGTCAACACTGATCCTGTCCAGCTTCCTTCCACGACGGCTGTTGCCCGGGTTCTCTCCAACGGCGTTGCCAACCATGTCCTAGTTTGGATGGAAGTGGCTCATGAATGTATCCGTCCAGCAATCCGCTACTTCCAGGGACGCTTTGGAGAAGGTGGTGCTCTCTTCACGACATTGCAGGCTTTCCGTGCAGCACGGCTCTTCAATCCTGCCAAGGTCAATGAAATACAGCCCAACGACGACGATGTGGATGATCTTCGGTCATTCCCATTCATTTCTGCTGGTGATGTTGCCGCTATGAAGGGTGAACTTCCCGACTACCTGAGTGCCTGTGAAGACACCCATGCCGGAGTAGACGTGGTACTGTGGTGGAGAGGCCATGGAGAACTCGCAAATTAGCGAGCTGCGTTCCAGAAGACGCTACTAGTCCAGCCGTCGTCCGCTGCTGCCGAGCGTGTCTTTAGCCTGCTGGAAAATTCGTTCGACAGCAGGCAGGAGCATGCTCTAGAGGACTACATTGAAGGTTCGATTATGCTGCAGTATAACCACTAGGTGGTACGCAGATGTCGTCAAGAAGTGTGTTCTATTGCACAGGCTTGCTGCTATGTGGCATGTCACAGATTCCCCCATTTTCCCCCTTTTTTGTACATAGCAGCGCAGGTTTGTCCACGGACATGGCAAAGAGTGTACGTGTCATGAACCTTCTTCCGTCTTCAAAGTGATTCACAATGCAAGTACCTTTAAAAAAATACCGTTCTTGTAACACTTGCCTTTGGGTCTTAGTACATTCAGTACTGTGGTATTGGTTTATAAAGTATGTAACATTGATAGGGTGTTATGGACACATAACACTGTCCTGAAGTAACTTGTAGTTCCACTATAAAATCGGTGAATCTTCGACGCCTGAACTTGGTGGTTTTGTGGTCTGGCTGTTTGACACACCCTCATGTTTTCGACTGGGGTCGTGAGGAGTGAGTTCCTGCTTTGGGCATGGAAAAGGGCAAAATATACCCCAAGTTGCAATTTTTCCCCGGGGATGCATTTTTACCCCCAAGTTGCAAAAAAGATGCAAAACATAAGGTGGACAAGCCTAGCTGGTATAACTTGGGAACGGCTGCTCAGATCAACCTGGGACCTTCACCATTGGAATCAGTGCATTTTTCGCTACAAGTTGTGAAGTTTTCATTTTAGGGTGAACTCCCCCTTTAAAGCTGGGTTATGTTTCTCAACACAATTGCATTGCCTGATGTGCGAACTTTACATTATACTGAAGTACATGTAGAGTGCTCTAATTTCAGAAATTTTCGGTCCTCAATATTTTCAAAATGGGTTAGGTGAACAGAAATTTTAGGTGCAGAGAAGCAGTTCCCTATTGTTTTATGTGTGTTAGTGTTTGTTCAGTGTATTGAAATTTTAGGTATGAAACAGATGCACCGAAAGTACCGAAAATAAAAGTACACCGAAAATTTGTGAAATTACAGTAGTTCGAAAGCTGAAGTATTTACAGTAGTACAGGCTCTTATTCCATAGCCCACTGGACTAATGTTTGTGCTATGCATTGGTTCAGTGAGTAACTATAAGCATGTGAAACTGGAATAAGAAAGTTGTAGTAGCACTTGGGGCAGGGCATGAACTATGCCACGAAAGCAACACTAAACGCAAAGACACCACAAGGAGCGTGTGGGCAGTACATGTAAAAGTTAAAACGCTGCCTTCTTGTTCATATGTGTTGCATCACAAGTCTTCTGCATACTTCGAAGTACTAACAATTAGTCTCCAAACACAATAATATTGTGTTTGGAGACTAATATATTGAGTTGATTTTGCAGGTAGATTACACTTCACAATATGTAACAGAGTGGCACAGGTGAGAGGATCGTCCCAATAAAAGCATCACAGAAGGAAGCACGCCCACACTTACCTCCAACAATGAGGTATACATTGGGGAACACATTCTTAGCCTGCATGAGTGCCCGCGCGTGGCCGCTGTGGAACATGTCAAAGATGCCATCGGCATACACCCTTACTGGACGGCCTAAACAGACATAGCACCACAATACCAGACAACACAATATGGTGCAATAAGACAGATGTCCAGCACAAGTGGCAAAAAAGGAAAACATGCCCATGCCTCCTACTGCAGAACTGCAGCTCGGCTGTGTACACTATGCTACTTCACACCGTTGATTTGCTGCATCAGCTAGACGTAATCGGGGAATTCTGCCTCGTCAGGCATATTGCAGTTTTCATGCACTTCTTACACGCCTAATTTATATGGTAACCGGTGCGCGGCAGCTCAGACTCTCGCATGTATTATACACATACATGATATACATCAATTACTATTGGTAATAATTATTAAGACTAAAAATACCGTTGGTCGATCGCAACACCGGCCAACACTCAGCTACACTGCTAGCTCACATTCAATCAACCTGAAGATGGTCATAGTGGCCAAAATGTTGAGCAAAGACTTCCGACTGATGGTGTGGAGTAGTAGTGCTGTGTTGGCCAGTGTTGCCATAGACCGATCTGTGCTTACATGTACAATGCCATTCACAGCGTGCGTACCTTTTCGAATCGTTGCCAAGAGAAGAAAAAAAAGTACCCAAACGAGTCTATCGATGGCTGTTCTTGCGAACTTTCTCTAACCAGTATGGTAGATCAGCTTCTTGGTAATCTTGCGTTCTAGGCGATGGTACGTAGAAAGTGCGAGCGATGAAAATTCTTTCCAGGCCGTCCGGGAGGGCCTGCTCACCAAGCCGACGAGCAGAGATTCCAGGTGTCAAGGACTCCGAGCTTTTCCAGGATCATCGTGATGGAGAGGAATTCCACTCGACTCATGTCAAATTGCAGAAGAAGCCATCCATGAAATCTGTTGCGGTATCGCTCCAGCCCAGTTTGTCAGCTGTACTGTGCCGACGTTTTGTCGTTTTTGATAAGTGACAGCTTACAGACTGAGTGTACTAGTGCAACATGGCTCAGTACACATAGAATGGAGTTTTGTTTCTTCTTCTGTTTTTTTTGTTGTTGCTTTTTTTCCGCCTGCCCGCGTGTCTTTTCCAGGAAAGTTCCCATGCGAACCCACAGAATTAACTTGGTGTGGCCTAAAGGGGAAATGCATCGATTTTTCAAGTAGGGTCCAGAAGAAAGACTACTTGATGTCGGTTCGAATGGCATATCTCTCGCTTGCATACGATAAGCCAAACTTGCCAAATCGCCAATTGTATGCTCACGTTGTCATAGCGACCAGCACAGTGATGACGCACATTCTGCTTAGCTCCGTGAGAGAGAAGGTCAATAGCTGCAGAATTTGTGGTCATTTTCAATTGTCTTATTGTGTTCACGATGTGAAAGAAGGGCTGTCTTCAATGCTGTTAGTGCCGTGAACTGTTTATTGGCTTTCTCCTGCATTTCCCTGGGCTGACTGTAGCCTAGGAAATGGTTCCTCTAGGAGAAGATGCTTGGTATTCGCCATCTCTCCTGAGAAATTTTCAGCAAACTTTCAAAAGGTATGACATTATTTCGTTCGTCAATCTCCACCAGTGGTCTCACCTGGCTTCAGAAGATGTTACGAGAGATAGGAGAGTCGCCAGGTAGCATCACATCCATCTCCAGGAAGTGGGAAGCGCAAACGGCAAGGTCCTTGGTTGGGGCAAATGCTGAACGTCTGATTCATCCCAACCAAGATTTCAGCACTTTGTTCGTCACTATTTTCGCTAGTCTGCAGATGTCTCCGCACTCCAGCTTTCTCCTGTCGGTGTCGCGTCCCAGTACACAACCGAGAGGACTACTAATAAACAGTTCTGAAATTCACGGCACTTACAGCATTGAACACAGCCCTTCTTTCACTTCGTCAATACAATAAACCAATTGAAAATGACCAAGTTCTGCAGTGATCGACCTTCTCTCTCACAGAGCTAAGCAGAATGTGCGTCATCACTGCGCTGGTCGCTATGGCAACGTGAGCATACAGTTGATTTGGCAAGTTTGGCTTATCGTGTGCAAGCGAGAGATATGTCAATTGTCATTCGAACCGATGTCAAATTGTCTTTCATCTGAACCCAAAGACATACTAGACTATGCATGGTAAACAAACAAACACACACACACATTCACGCGCACACACACTGTAGATCTGGTCTGCTTGGTTATACGCATGTACGGTGTACATGAAATTTCAAATTGTAATTTGTTACAATCATGTACATACCAGATGTATCATTCTTGGCTTCCTCGATCGTCAGCTTCTTCTCGCGAGGTGGTGGCTTTGGAGAATTTTTGACGGCTGGCCGTTTGAAGGCAGCTACACCAGTGACAACTTCGTTCGCGCTATTATCATGGTCATCTTCCAGTACAGAATGTTTACGTTTTCGCCCTAAACGAGATGCCATGGCTAAGTCTAGTCTGGGTACTGGGGTCTGCAAGGCTTCCACGACTTACACACTCAATCAACATCCGGTTCCATCAGGGAACTTCTGAAGTTGAAGGTCAGATCTTGCTCCAAAACAATGATCAAAAAATGGGCAGCCACAAGGAAAGTCGAAGGTCGACGAACCACTAATCTCGTACGATCAAGCTTTCATGTTTGTGCTTGCCATTTGCCAAGCAGATCAGCAGACACATCGACATCAATCATGTCACCAGATGATCACACATATCTCACGTCGACATGCATGACGTCACGTGTACGTGTACGATCGAATGGATCGATATATGCCGAAAATTTGGAAAAAATGACGAACCGAAAAAAAAGAGCTCCGGATCGCGGAGCTAGCTAGCTACAGTTTTTTTTTTTTTTTTTTTTGGTAAACCGGCCTCTTGTACGGGCAGAATTAAGTAACACAGTGATACAATAAAAACAAGTACCAGTAGTTACATACATGGACCATACGAGAAAAAGCAGTGATGACGAGGCATAAACAAGTGTCTAGTGCTGTATGGCAGCTTCCGAGACAGCGAGTCGAGCGGATGACTCAGCCACCTCCGGGTGCGAATACAGCCGTCGTGCACCACGCAGGCAAGCCACGCCTGCACGGAGAAGGGCGAAGCTGAACCTGCAGCGGATCCATGCCATCACTGCAGAGTATGGCTCACCAGATTTGTCGGAGACCATTGCAGCTATTCTCTTGAGGAGAGCGGCAGCAGCTCGACCAGTACCACCAGTTGCAGCGAAAACCACAGGGATGAAGGTTCCACGCTCGACCTCCTTGACGCGCTGTTCGTATCGCCTCCGTTTTTCACGTTCATTCCATTCATAAAAAAATGGGTCCTGGCTCTGGCGAGCTCCCGTATTTGGCGATTTTTCGTGATTTCATCGTACACAGTGCAGTGCTGCGAACTTTGAAATTTGAAAAAGGGTCCAAAAAGGGTGCCTGAACTGGGGTTCGAACCGCAGAATGCACTGTTGCAGGCGGGGTCAAACGGCCTGGATTTTGATGGTTTTTCCCAATTCAGTGCTTTCGGGGCAAAACCTGGCCGAAATCCTATTCTTGCTATGGCTTGCTTTTTGGACAAAAAAAACTTCAGAAACATAATTGGAAGAGGATTCCATATGGGATTGCAGAAAAAAATTCTAAAAAAACTCAACGTTTGACCCATTTATGGCCAAAAGCTAGAAGTTCATTTTTTTCTGAATGGACTGTAGCTAGCTAGCTAGTTCCAGGCTAGTATCACGCCTTGTGCACGTGCAAGCTGCATGCATGCAAAAAAAGATAGCGCTGTATATCATGTAGCGCTATCGCAGTATCGCGCGATACGCCAAGATCGGGCCGGCGCCGTGCCGGGCTGGCGCTCTATGCCGCAGTTAGCGGGCGCGGAGTCTTGCTGATGGCACCGCGTACCGTTAACCGCGCCTTGTACCCGGCGTGCAGGGCGCCTAGCGCCTATGCTTGAAGAGGTGACACGCGGCGCCGGCGGCGCTACCACGTCAACAAGCTCACACGTACGTAGTCTCCGTACGTGGAGAACAGGATCCGGAAGCGCGCGCTTGCAAATGGTGCGAATCAGAGAGTTTTACCGTTTACGACTATTTCTGTACGTGGTACCGGTACCGGTACAGCTGTACGTACATGGTGCGTCCAAGCCAAATGCCTGAAATCAAGAAAATAATTTTTAATTTAATGGTGAGCTCAGCGCTAGCGCTAGCACTGAGCATGAGCTCACCATTTCAGGGCATAGCATAGCTAGCATGCATAGCTAGCATGCATAGCGCAGTGTTGAAAAATGGCGAACGTAACGTCGTTACGAACACACAGTACAGAGGGATCTCGGGATATCCGGATCTATCGTGTACTGACGTCATGACAGAACACACGCATGCGTCGATGCACACGTCGGCAGCGCAGCATCAAGAGCTTTTGAGTTTGAGATCGAGTCAAAAGCACAAAAGTACAAAGTGTTGTTGAAAATTGAAAATTCTAGTCTTCATGCGTGGGTAAAGTCTAAGATTTTTATTCCTCTTCTCTTACACTATTATAGCCTAGTTACTTCCAAGCTGAAGGTTGCTGCTGTGCCTTCCATATCTATACTCGTTTTGCAGGGAGCTGTGAGCATTGCGGCTCCCTGTTTCCACAATGTGGGTTTTCGAGTATTTCACGTCAGCACTGCAATTTTTAGGTAGAGATTTGCTGTTGACTTTCCTCTCAACGAGTTAGTGAGGAGAACTGAAGTCCGTATCGTGCTTCCTTGCAGGTCTTTGGAAGAAGTCGGGAAAGCTCCTGTTTTTGGGCTTGGACAATGCCGGAAAGACAACACTTCTTCACATGCTGAGAGATGACAGAATGGGGCAACACGTCCCCACCTTGCATGCAAGTACGCAGGTGTCGTTTGCTTATTGATTGATTGGCCCGTACACTGACTGGTACATGGTATGGGTTTGTCCGGTGTTGCGCAGCGTCCGAGGAGCTCAAGATGGGAGGCATCACATTTACTGCTCACGATGTTGGTGGGCACGAGCAAGGTTGGTTTCATTTGAATTCGTATTCCTGAGAATCCAATGCCATCATTGAATAACGCAGCAGAATCGCATGGCAGGTCGATTTCACACTACTAATATTCAGAAAGCAATCCATGTCTGGCTGGGGAAAGCCACGTTTCTATTCTTCTTTTTCACATTGCATTTCATTCAGCACCGTTTCTGTTTTTTTTTTTTTAATTATACACGCTCCCCAGCCGAGAAACGTCAAACGTACCATATATGGGTGCTGGTCTTTGGTTTATTATCGTATTCACGTTTGCTGTTCCTTGCTTCCATTACGCCGTTCTTATTCTGATTTTCATGGGACCGCGGCAGCATGGATTTTAAAGTGTCCTTACAAAATCTCGCGGACATGTGAAATTTATTTTACAAAGGCATGAGCTTGGCACATCCCCCTATAACATCTGTCATGCGTGAAGGCTCCTGGCACTGGTAATTGTCAGATCAACAGCTAGTGAAGCTCTGAATGTTAACATTTCAAAGATGCCCTCGTAAAGTGTGCCCCCCCCCCCTGCCTGATGATCGTGATTAACGTAAAACTAACTGAGTCGCAACATAACTTTCTCTCTCTCTCTCCCTCTCTTTCTCTCTCTCTCTCTCCCCCCCCCCCCCCTCTCTCTCTCTCTCTTATAATTATTGTATATCATTGTGACATGGTCTGCAGGAACGTTGTTGAGGCTAATAGTTATACAGCCATTCAATAGCGACATGCATTGAACACCAGTATGTCACGGGCTATGGAACAGCACGTATAGTCTTTCCATACTCTGCAAGGCTTGAGTATCTACTGAGGCATCTACGATGCATGTTCTACTTTTGATATTGTGTGTGTGTGTGTGTGTGTGTGTGTGTGTGTGTGTGTGTGTGTGTGTGTCATTTGTCAGTTGGCTATTGCTAGTGAGCTGGCCTGGCATAGTCGAGGACACCTCTTGCCGAGACCATGCAATTGTGCATGTAAAGGCAAACTATACTGTTCCTTGTTTTGTGCTGCAGCTCGTCGTGTGTGGAAGGATTTCTTTGTGGCCGTAAATGCTATTGTATTTATCATTGATGCATTCGATCGGGATAGATTCCAGGAAGCTAAAGAAGAACTCGATGTAAGTAGTGTCTTCCTCGTTGCATTCATATTTCTTGTAAGTACATTGACTTGTCTCTATTTTCACTCGTCGATACCTTGTGAACCCGAGCACGTGTGTGTGTGTAGCTGTGTGGTGTGGACCAGGCTGAATAGTGGCGGTTAATTCTTCAGCCTTGCAACCTGTTGAATGGTGCAATCCCAGCACAAGCTGCTGTGGCTTCTGCTGTAGCATCGCTACGGCGATGGGCGTCCAATGGCCCAATGGTGTGTGTGTGTCACTGTGTATGTGTGTGTGTGTATGTGTGTGTGTGTGTGTGTGTGTGTGTGTGTGGATGTTATTACTAGTACTTTCTCTGATTTGTTATGATTGTCTCTTAACTCGACTTACGGTCCTTTGTTATGCTGTATTATGATTTATCGCTACACCAACACGCACAAAACCCTCTGAGACCCAAAAAGATGCGTTTATGGTGCTGTACTCTGCTGTCGCCTTCATCACTGAGTATAGTTTCATGGCACCAGAGTGATCGACTTTCGCGTCATCTTTTCGTGTTCTTCGTCACTTCCGCCGTCACCCATTTCTTTTGCTATCCGACCGCTGGTAACAATCCAGGTTGTTTGCCGAGTTCCTTCACTACAACGGTATCAAATTCAGCTGGAAGAATACAATTACTGTACAGGCAGAAAACTTCGTCGGTCAATAATTTGGTCCAACTCCAAAGAAAGGGAGTTCGTCCGGTTGTAAATTTCGTCCATGGATCATAAGAGTGTATTGAAAAGCTGGACGAATCGACATTAGTCCGGCATTTAATTTAGTCCAAAAGCGCCTTGGACGAAAAAGACGAAATTAAATTCCAGACGAATATTTCTGCTTGTACAGTACATGACTGTACATTCAGCTTCTCTTCATAGCAAGAATTGTACAGCGGTCTGCTATGCTGCAGTGTTTGCCAGTACAGCAGAAAGGAATGGCAATTATAGCCAAAGATTCGCTTGTGCCAAGCCACCACCATGCCTGAGATACCATGGTGGCAGATGCGGCGCGTATCTGTGAGCGTTTGATGGTAAGCTTCACAACCAGTGCCCGACAGGAGGGCTGTGAAACCTCGTTAGCTACATCTACTCTCACTCCGAGTAACGAGTACCCAGTTGACCGTGGTGACAGTGTAGCACTTCAGTCATCTTGCATTTTCACCTGTACGTAAGCTTACTGTGCTTCATAGAACCATGATGTGTGCTTGTATCATTAATTTTGTTTTATTCTTCAGGCACTCCTCCGAAACGAGCAGGTGATGAATGTCCCGGTGCTGATTTTGGGCAACAAGATCGACAAGTATGGTGCTGTGTCGGAGGCAGATTTGCGTCAAGTGTTCGGCCTGCATGGCACGACAGGAAAGGTGAAGGTCTTTCCTGTGATATTGTAATAGCTACATGAGTTTTAAAACCTGTGTCGGTTGTATTGACTCCGACAAGTAATCTACAGTGAAACTACAGTACCTTCAAGGGACGTAAAACTCATCCCTTTATAGCAGTGGTACTCAATTTTGTACAGCTGTCTCAAGGAACTGTGAGCAATGATCATGCTTATGTTCAGGACCATTTCTACAGTTTGACCCACAGAACATGTTGTGATTACTGAACTAGTACTAATTATGCCATGGTGCCACATGTTGTGCTCGTGACTGGATGCTCTGTGAGCTTGGATTGTGATACAGTCTTCCACCACGAGCTTTTTCTGGTCCTGTTTTGAACTACTATGGGAATTCACAGTACACCTGTTTATGTCCTGATGGCCATCTGTCATTCTTTCTCTACCATTGTCTGTTTTAGGGCAACATCCCGAAGGGGGAGTTGCATGGACGACCCATGGAGCTTTTTATGTGCAGTATATTTAAGAAGCAGGGCTACGGAGAAGGTAAGGGACCCCTGTCTGCTATTCACATCTCCTTCCTTTCTTTCATTCACATAAGGCAGCTATGTGAAATTGTGCTCCTCCTCCGAGACCAGAACTCGTGATACCTTGAACCGTAATCTCGCGCATATAAGGGGTCGTCCGTAAATATCGAACTTTTTTCACAAAACGAAATAATTTCGTTATGGGGTGGGAGGGGGTTGACCAATTTCGTTTCAGAAAACATTGATTCATGTACATGGCCGTTGTATATACATGTATATCAACATTTTTTACGTTCTGAGGGGGAGGGAGGGGTTGGGTCTAAACTAAAATAATTCGTTTGGTGAAAAAAGTTCGATATTTACGGACGGCCCCTAAGATCATCGTCTTATAAGTGAATGAAAATCACGAAACCACACGAGGATCATCAGACATCAGCAATGACAATACTGTACAGGCAGAACATTTCGTCGGTCAATAATTTCGTCCAACTCCAAAGAAAGGGAGTTCGTCCGGTTGAAAATTTCGTCCATGGATCATAAGAGTGTATTGAAAAGCTGGACGAAACAACATTAGTCCGGCATTTAATTTAGTCCCACTGTGACTCCCACAGCTCCTTGGACGAAAAAGACGAAATTAAATTCCAGACAAATATTTCTGCTTATACAGTAGAATAGGAGTGTCATTCATTCGCTGTCACTGTCATCATTTGAGCATGCATGCACGCCATACTTGCACATGTACATGTTTGAAATCTTTTTTTATTCTCACGACATGTTGGTGCGATGTTCGTCTCTCGCAGATAAGACCATGTTATTATATTCGAACTAAAATGCACTTGTGAATGGTCCGAAATTAGCGACTTCTCGATTATAAGACCGTGGCCTTATGCTAGTATGCCCGAGAATACGGCACTTTCCCGCTCCAAGTTTGCAAGCTCAGATGATCCATTTGATTCAGCACAGGTCTCGTAGTGCCGTCCTGTCTAGGTGAATATCTGGAACTGTCTTGACATCGGGGAATGATTATCCTTAAATAAATACATACAAAAGAGAAAGACCAAGGAACTACAAGTTACGCTATACTGTCCACTAACACCACCAGTTACTAAACAATCAGCTCATGCGATAACATTGCACAACACTGACCGACGGTACTGACGCTAGAGTTGTTAGCCAGTTAGTTGCAGAACGTCAGTACCGTCGGTCAGTGTCGTGCAATGTTATCGCATGAGCTGATTGTTTAGTAACTGGTGGTGTTAGTGGACAGTATAGCGTAACTTGTAGTTCCTTGGTCTTTCTCTTTTGTATGAATTAAACCTTGGCTCTCCATCTGAGTCCATTCTTAAATAAATAAACAAGCGTTTCGGAGACAGCAGTTTTAACCCTTTATTGGCTGGCCCATACATTGATCGAACACCGATGTTCGATGGAGTAGGCCTTTTGAAAGTATCGTAACTTGGTCAAATCTCGGTCTCTTGGAGAGATCGAAATATGTAGGTCGAAGAAAAAACTCTCAGCTGTCGCCTCGAACAATTGGCAAAGCGGTAGGATAAGCGGTTCTTGAGTTATAGCACTCGTAATGTTGGTCCCGGGAAATTTGCGCTTAGACCGAGATGCGTGGGTCAACGGCTGGGATTTTCCCTGCTTAGGCGAGACCAAAATAAAATCGAGATTCCCGGGCAGGACCCATGTAAAATTGGTGCGGGCGGGCGAATTTTATTTTTTATTTTTTTTCCCATGTATGTACATGACTTTACGTGTGCATGCCATGTTGAACTTTTTTACAGCATTTTCCGGTAATTTTTATTCATTTTTTACAGACAACAGGTACGCGGTTTACCCGTTCTATTTTTCTGTATTTCGGCCAACGATGGCCCTGATCTGTACATCAGGGAGTCGTACAAGCTCGGGTTTGTGTGACTCCACGTGACAGATCTACTCACACGATCAGTGCTGTACATGTATGAACTGTTCAAAAAATATATATTGGCTTTGGCTCGATTTTGGTGCGGGAGGGCCCGGGAATCTCTATTTTTTTTGGTCTCGCCTTACGTCACCTGTTGACAAGGCTACACCGATTCAACTTGAAAAGTAGGTTCCCCGGGTCTCTACCAAAAAATTGAGTTAGATACGAACAACAGGAGTGAAATGGTGGATAGAGATCGATGTCGAGCGTGAGCCCAGCGCTGGTGTGCCTTCCCTGGCTTGCAGCGCTGGGCCAGTGCATCCCGTGGAGCCGAGTGTAGGCTCATCGCGCTCCTCTCGTCAAGGCCTTTGCAGGATGCCCAAGATCGTGGAATTTGTCCAGTGCAAACTAAAGTTACGTCCAACTTGGGTATAGATTTGGTGATTGTGTGGGCTTGCTTATATTTTAATCGGCCAATAAAGGGTTAATATAGCAACAAGGACGGCTAATTGCACTGTAAGCATTTCCTAAAAATTAATGTCGACATGTATGAGTAAAATGCGACACGATGATCGCAAGGCACACAACGAAAGGATTATATTCTTGCTGCTGGAATGTGGCAGGCAAGTGGTGTAGTGCTTGGGCTGCGCTGTCCCTGGTGCTGACCTTTCGTATGTCTGTGCACATGTACGCCATGGCTGGCAAACGCCTCCTCCTCATCTATATTGGCACTGATTCATCTTTAGCCACTGGAAGGTGTAATAATAATGTGTCCGTGTCTGTGTGCGCGCATGGTGTTTTGGTTTATGTCCTGCAGGATTCCGCTGGCTGGCACAGTACATTGACTAACTTTGCCGTGCAGCACACTTTGGCTGCACTCTACGCACCGAGTGCTCTTGCTGTTGGTTTGGTATGGATGTTGTATTTATTAGCCTACATATGGTTATTTTTTTAGTGCGGCTAGATGGTTGCTGGCACACACCATGGAGGCGAACTGTGTTCAGTGGTGACCCGCATGTCCGAGCACAATACTGCCTGCCATGCCATCCATTCTCTGCATGAACATCTGAATTCGAACTGTGGACTTTAGCCATCAGCATGCTGTTGCTTTTACTGTTAGATGCGGGTCATGTACGATCTGCTGCATGCGTTCGCTGCACATACTGGCAGAATTACCGGTATCAGCCACACCGAGACGTATCTGCCCACCCTTTACTTGCCAACACCATGCTTGCTACTCCTCTACATGTACCTGTAAATATGTTCAACAAAAGTAATCTGCTGGTAACGATTGTGCTTGTTATTCAAACTTCTAACTACTTGTAATATTGTTCATGGAAAGCAATCTGCTGGTTCTGATTGTGCTTGTTATTGAACCTTCGACCAACGGATTTCGTTATGGTTTTTGGTCGCAATGTGGGCCATGACATGATAATCTGGTCACATTTTCATGCATCGTCATGATCGCATGTTTATTATATACCAAGAGCACATAGCCACCAGGATAATCTTGATTTTGCCCGTGGGTCAGGCAGAGATGGATGTACGCATACTGCGCGTATTGTGCTTCTGGTTTTCACGACTTGTGGTGTTCTGGAAGCTGTGAACGTTTTGGAGACGAACTAGTTATTGCAATGGACCACTTGCCATTTGTACAGGTCCACGAAATCCCGTAGAATCCCGTAGACCCGGAATGGTGTTGAATGTGTGCTATGCATGTGCATTTGACCAATTTTCGCGTCATAATTCAATGACCAGCAATCGCTTTTCCAGCTTCTTCACTTTGGTTAGAACCAATGACTAGCTAGATCTTTGTCAGAAAAAGGTTTTCGTATGAAATGCCTTCAGGCCCCATTTCTTAGTGGAAATAGCAGAAAACACAATACTGAATAGGGTCCTGCACATTCAACACCCTTCCGGGTCTACGGGATTTCGTGGATCTGTACAAATGGCAAGTGGTCCATTGCAGCAAGAGTACACTCTTGATTGCAGCAAGAGTACTCTTGATTGCAGTGATAGACCGTGTTTATAGTGGAGGACAGCCACTGAAGGTGTTGGAAAGATGATTGATTGGCTGCAGTACAGTGGAGCCTCCGAGTATTCAAGAAGTGAAAGTGTACTGTACTGTTGGGTAAATAAAAGCAGATGAAAATGAACACCACCAGGCCAGGAGCTGAGCAGGGAGTAGTTGTCTTTTGCCGTATACAAATCGGGAAATTGGATTTGAATGTGTGTGGTGTGGCCGCGCTCCCGTATTTTTAAAATCCGGAAAAACCCGGTTTTCATGTACTCTTGCCGGTACGTATGAAAATCAATGGTACGGGACAGCGCCATGCCAACAGGCAAATGCCAAGGACGTTTTGCTTGCGGACCGGACAACAACAAGTCTAATTCAAAAACACGAAGGCTGCAAATGTGTAAAACGATGTAAATGCAATGTTGCTGGAGTATGCAAAGGGAAAGAAACATGCCGAGAAGACGTGATGGCAGTTCCTGACTGTGTTCATAGTGCAATAGAAGTTTGTTGCTAGCCATTGGCCGCGGAAGAAATCCGGCTTTTCTTGAGGAGGAGAGAAGCACAGCAATCATGTCGAGGTCAGTGCCATGGCATGGGTATGAAGTGAACGTTTCATGTGCCTGTACAAGGCCTGTCTCTAGAAACTGGGCCTGTGTGTTTCACGCCATGTTCATTAGAGTCTTGGTATTTCATACGGAATATTGTCAGCGGTTGGAAGTACGAGCAGGACTGTGTAGCTATCTGGACATTCACTGCATGTACAATCATGTAGATCTACTGCATGTACTGTTGAATGCACATTTGCACGGTTCATGCGTGTCTCAGACTCTGTATAGGTCACTGTTTACAGTAAAAACCTGTCTTTAGAGGGGAAGTTAAGGCAAAAATTAAAATTTCACCAGTTGTAGTCTTCGGGGTGCTGAGTCGAATGGTCTTGGTCCGAGGAAGCTGAGACGCTCCCTTCCAACTTGAATCCCAATCGAACTCGCGCACTTCCACCGAAACTGGGTGACTGCGCCCTACTAGATGGGGATTTGTATGCAAAATGTCACTAAAAGCGCCATTTCGTTCTTATAAAAGCACAGATGACCGCGATTGGCCCATATGTTGTAGTCTTTTGGACGCTGAGTCGATTGGTTTTGGTCCGAAAAGGCTGCGATGCAGCGTTCCTCCTTTATTCCCAATCGAACATGGTTGAACAAGCGGTCACGTGCTCCTGGGTGCCCAAATCACCTGGTCACCACGCCAGCAGGCGACAACTTTCACACCAAGGTTCAACTCGAGTTCAACTCGAGTGACAGGACTGCACCCAAAAAAGGTCAAACAGGCTAGTAAGTTGTACCCAGCGGGCACGGTGACCAGGTGACTGGCGTACGCAGGAGCACGTGACCGCTTGTTCAACCATGTTCGATTGGGAATAAAGGAGGAACGCTGCATCGCAGCCTTTTCGGACCAAAACCAATCGACTCAGCGTCCAAAAGACTACGACATATGGGCCAATCGCGGTCATCCGTGCTTTTATAAGAACGAAATGGCGCTTTTAGTGACATTTTGCATACAAATCCCCATCTACAGTGCATTTCAAAACTATAGACGCGTAGGGTTTTTGAAATATTTCAAATTTGGCTGGAACTTTTTGAGAATAGTTTTCGGAATATTGCTCAGGATCGCTCCACAATTACTCTCATATAGTTTCTAAAGGATTGGATAACAGACGCCCAATTTGGAAAATTTTATGCACAAAGTGATCACAGATTTTATGTGGTATAGATGCTGGCATAACGGTTTTTGCCTAGGTACGCGTCTATAGTTTTGAAATGGACTGTAGTAGGGCGCAGTCACCCAGTTTCGGTGGAAGTGCGCGAGTTCGATTGGGATTCAAGTAGGAAGGGAGCGTCTCAGCTTCCTCGGACCAAGACCATTCGACTCAGCACCCCGAAGACTACAACTGGTGAAATTTTAATTTTTGCCTTAACTTCCCCTTTAACGGGTGCAGTGGAATCTATCCGGATACCACAGGATTCCTCTTGATACAGCCCAGGGAGGCATGCGCGACCCACAATATATTATTCATGTCATATTGATCAGCATGATGTCATCTTTGGTTCGCCTCATGCTCAACCATGTCAATGTTTCTTTATGTACATGTATATGAACAAGGTATAATCGCACACGTACACACACACACACACACACACACACACACACACACCACACACTCACACACACACACCATGTACCGTGTACGCCCGCCGCAAGAGAAGCACGCAAATCTGCAAATGCACTGGATGTGCACCCACAGATTTTCTCTTTATAGCAACAATAGCGGATCTGATTCTGATTGAAACAGATCAAGACAAGCGCCAGATAACTGTCTAATCCACACAACTGGCGAAGCCATGTGAATCGACCCCCCAATGCACACCTGGTCTACACCACACGGCGTACATCGGAATAGGACGGCCAAGACAGATACCTATGCACACCCTTCACTTGCTGGGACACACACACACACACACACACACACACACACACACAGACATGAATGCACAAACTCACACGTGCACACACACACACGTGCACACAAACACACACACATACACACACACAATGCATCACACATCACACTTTTACATAATGTATGTACTTCGAAGTACTCCAGTGCTGCATGCAGTCCATGCTGCGAACTACAGTAAAAACCTGTCAAGGCGACCACTAACAACCAGTACGAAGGCATGTCAACATGAGCAGGAGGCCACCTGTACACAAAGACCACATTTGTAAGGTCTGTTGAGCGGTCGCCTTAGACAGGTTTGACTGTGCAATTTTAGGGTCGAACCGCGACCTGCAAAAAGCTTCTGCACGTGTGAAAGTTCACCAGCGGTGTCGGAAGATATTGTAGGGTGGTTCGGTCAGCCACCTGAAGTACAATTTACTCGTGGGTTTGGGGTGGCTACTCTGAAATTTTTCGATATTTCAAGCCCAGATGAGTGCATTTTATTGATTGACGAGGTACCTGAGGCAAAGAGTGGTACGGTCAATATCTTAGTGACCGTAGCATGTCCGACGCCCCTGCATGATAAGGTACGGTACGAAGTTCGCGTCATCACAGATGCATATACGAGTAGCTTACTCCATTTGTGTGTGTGTGTGTGTGTGTGTGTGTGTGTGTGTGTGTGTGTGTGTGTGTGTGTGTGTGTGTGTGTGTGTGCGTGTGCGTGCATGAGAGAGAGAGAGAGAGCGGGAGGGAGGGAGGGAGAGAGAGAGAGAGAGAGAGCTATCTGGCCAGGCGCCACTGATTGGCCACATACCAGACCTGCTTGAAGGCGGAAAATTATTTATTATTTATTATTATTAAGCAAGGGGAGTCCCAACAGGCTACGGCCTTTTTACTGGGAACCCTAGGTGATGTTTAGTCATGTTGATGACCAGGGCAAGAGACTTGGCCTGTTGACAGTCAGTGATGGTGGTGGTGGTGGTGGTGATGTTCTTGTCTTTCTTGTTGTCTGTGCAGCCTGTATCAGGATGCTGTGGAATATGTAGCTGCGTATAACAGTACAC
>NC_088646.1:17033153-17063153 GCF_964019385.1 Sycon ciliatum
TGTGTATGATGTGGGTCAGTCACTGACTCGGTTTTCTCGAGCAGCTGCCAGCCATTTGCTGCGCATGTGGCATACAGTTTCTTCAAGCATAACTGTGTATATCATGTCTGGCTTGTGTATTGTGTATTGTGTATTGTTGTTTAGGATCAGCTCTTGTTTTGTGATGACTGCGACCGCGGATTCCACATGTTCTGTCTGAAGCCACCTATCAGCGAGCCACCTGAAGGTCAGTGCAACCTGAGACGGCGAATGCAAGCGAGACTAACATACACAATGCATGCTCAGGAGCATATTGCAACACCTTTTCCCATTTGCAACTCCCTCAAGCCAATGAGTAGTACAATACCAATTGTGCATACTAGTAGGGCTGTGTGTGCAATGCACTGTGATATTGTAACTGGTAACCGGATATTCATCAGCTGAGGGTGCTGAAACGGGAAAAAAACATTTGAAGAACAAATTGAGACTGTCATCACCGGGTCTCAAACCAGGGACCTTGGCTATAGACCAGCGATGCTCTCACCACTGAGCTATGGTGTAGCTGTCATCCCAGCAGAGACCGTTCACTATTTAGTATTTTCCTCAAGCTTCGAAACTCACACTTCCTGTGACACTACACACGTAGCCAAGAGTATATAGGCTCCCAAGAATGTGCAACTCCTGATACCCTTTCTATGGGGTTCACCGACGGCGAAACTCACACCACGTAGTGTGGTGGTCTCGCTGTACGTTTCCAAAACCCACTCCGCTTATGCAACTCTCCGCAGATAATCGGATTGCGCCCGCGCAAGCCTTCGTTGTACTTCGGTATTATGAATCGTACTTGGAACACGTGACATGAGTTTTCGCTGTCGAAGACCCCACATGCAGAGTTGCACTGTCTCGGGAGCTTATTTACTCTTGTCGTAACCGGGTACATTTGACTGCATCAGTATTATGACATCTGTGTTCGCGCTCTTCTGGTTTATGCAGGTAAATGGAGTTGCACTGTCTGTACTAAACCATCTGCTTCCACTACACGCGGCGTTGGCCGGCCAAGGAAGCGTGGGCGCAGAAAACGGAGGTAGCTATCCTTTTTGCTGCCTGCTTCACTGCTGGCTCTCGTTAGTGAGTTGGCCTCTCTCTCTCTCTCTCTCTCTCTCTCTCTCTCTCTCTCTCTCTCTCTCTTTCTCTCTTCCTACTCTTCTTCCCTGTCTGACTAATTTGGCTGGTGACTTTCGGTGTGGTTGATGTATTCGCTGTATGATATCAGTGGTTTTCCCAGGGTAGATTGGGAGTCCACAGTCACTTTTAGGCGCGCTCACATGTGTGAAATCACCATGTCTTGCTCTTCATACCTGACTACCTGTATCGGAATGCCTATCAGGCTATATTACCCACAGTGCTGCCGTGTTCATCCCGGGAACAGCAGAGCACCACTTAGCGAGCTATTTGCTCTTCTATTGATTTTAGTTTTATGAGTGGCGTGTTTTTTGGAAAGCTCTCTGATATCGAAAATATCCTCGTATTAAAGTCGTAAGTAGAGCGCAACCATTTGATATCTTTATTCAAATATTTAATCCTTAGAGTGCCCTTGATTCGACTGAGCTTAATTGCTGGCTTTTGAGTGGAGGTTTATTATGTGCTGATTTCTATGCTTTGTCTGCTTTTATGAATTAATTTTTTATGGCCTTTTTGTCTTATCGGGCACTGGTGGCCTCTGTAACTTTTTTTGCAGCTGCATGCTCTGAGAAAGCTACCTGGGGAATGCTGCTGTTCCCAGCCGCGTTAACGCTGGCTGATTTCCTGGCTGATTTCCTGGGCGCACTTGATACAAAATGTTAGCTGTATGTATCTTTGAACAATATTATTTAAATAATTTACTATAAACAGGCTGTGGTGTCCATGCACAGTGTACGGATGGAGCGATCGCCAGGGGTGAGTGGCGTTTTGGTGGAGGGGTGGTGATTCCCACTTGTAGTGGAAACTTTTGCTAGTGTTCAGCTGTATGATATGTTTGTAAATGCCGGTGCTGGTGGTACCGTTGTGCGGAGTAGTTTCTCCGTCTGCTAGTACTGTACCATAATTACTAATCAGTCAATTGCATGATTGTTACCGAGCACTTCACTCCTAGTTACCGTGCTTCAACATTAGCCAGAGACAGATTGCAATTTGGTTCACTGCATTGGCATTCAGCTAGAATCTGTACATTCCAGGACCCCTAGCGGTTCCTCAGATGTGTAACTCAAAGTAACAGGGTTGGTATGCACATCCATGTACATGTACATGACTGTGTGCTGGTTTCAAGCAATGTGTACTGCACGTGTGTGTCTTCTATACATCCATGTACATGTACATGTACATGGATGTACATGTACAACACACATACATGTACATGTACATGTATGTGTGTTGGCTGCCAGCAATGTGTACTGCACGTGTGTCTTCTGGACTTCCTCAGTCTTTCACTGTGTTGCACCGGCTGCCGGTAGTTTGTTTCGTGTATGGCTGCGTGTGTTACATGTACCGGTACGGTGTACTCAGTAAATGAGATACTACAAGAAGTATCGTACATTCCCCGTCTGGTGGGTGGGTGCTGCTGTTGTTGCTGGTGCGGGTGCTGCTGGGCATGGCACGAAAGACCGTGTACATAATTGGTGTTGCTCAGCTGTGCAGGGAAGTTGCATGTGTGTGTGTGTGTGTGTGTGTGTGTGTGTGTGTGTGTGTGTGTCCAGACAGTAGTGCCATGCCAGACCTGACAAGGTGTAGACAGGATGTGGTCCTGGTTCGAGGCAGTCAGCCATGCTTGCTTCCATGTAGGTTGACTTGCGCCAGACGTGCGTTGAGCAAGCCACTGCCCGACCTCCATCCCTGTTTGGCTGTAGTACATCGGATAGCCGGTTGAGATAGTAGCAGATTGAAATTTGATGATCAAGTGAGATGTAGCCAGCTTGCTTGAGATACTGGTAACATATACCTTTCAGGATCTATGGTCAAAGCCAATTGGCTTTCTAATGGTTCTTTCAGGAAGCTGTTGGGCTATCGTTAAAATTATTTTCTAATGACATGGTGTGTACTTATCATGACACAGCAATGCCCAGCAACATGATCCCTATGGCCAATTTCTCCTAACGTTATAATATTGGAGAATGGTGCAGCTACAGTTCTGGGAATTCCCATGGCTACCCGTGCTCTGGCTCTCGTTAGTGAGTTGGCCTCTCTCTCTCTCTCTCTCTCTCTCTCTCTCTCTCTCTCTCTCTCTCTCTCTCTCTCTCTCTCTCTCTCTCTCTCTCTCTCTCTCTCTTTCTCTCTTCCTACTCTTCTTCCCTGTCTGACTAATTTGGCTGGTGACTTTCGGTGTGGTTGATGTATTCGCTGTATGATATCAGTGGTTTTCCCAGGGTAGATTGGGAGTCCACAGTCACTTTTAGGCGCGCTCACATGTGTGAAATCACCATGTCTTGCTCTTCATACCTGACTACCTGTATCGGAATGCCTATCAGGCTATATTACCCACAGTGCTGCCGTGTTCATCCCGGGAACAGCAGAGCACCACTTAGCGAGCTATTTGCTCTTCTATTGATTTTAGTTTTATGAGTGGCGTGTTTTTTGGAAAGCTCTCTGATATCGAAAATATCCTCGTATTAAAGTCGTAAGTAGAGCGCAACCATTTGATATCTTTATTCAAATATTTAATCCTTAGAGTGCCCTTGATTCGACTGAGCTTAATTGCTGGCTTTTGAGTGGAGGTTTATTATGTGCTGATTTCTATGCTTTGTCTGCTTTTATGAATTAATTTTTTATGGCCTTTTTGTCTTATCGGGCACTGGTGGCCTCTGTAACTTTTTTTGCAGCTGCATGCTCTGAGAAAGCTACCTGGGGAATGCTGCTGTTCCCAGCCGCGTTAACGCTGGCTGATTTCCTGGCTGATTTCCTGGGCGCACTTGATACAAAATGTTAGCTGTATGTATCTTTGAACAATATTATTTAAATAATTTACTATAAACAGGCTGTGGTGTCCATGCACAGTGTACGGATGGAGCGATCGCCAGGGGTGAGTGGCGTTTTGGTGGAGGGGTGGTGATTCCCACTTGTAGTGGAAACTTTTGCTAGTGTTCAGCTGTATGATATGTTTGTAAATGCCGGTGCTGGTGGTACCGTTGTGCGGAGTAGTTTCTCCGTCTGCTAGTACTGTACCATAATTACTAATCAGTCAATTGCATGATTGTTACCGAGCACTTCACTCCTAGTTACCGTGCTTCAACATTAGCCAGAGACAGATTGCAATTTGGTTCACTGCATTGGCATTCAGCTAGAATCTGTACATTCCAGGACCCCTAGCGGTTCCTCAGATGTGTAACTCAAAGTAACAGGGTTGGTATGCACATCCATGTACATGTACATGACTGTGTGCTGGTTTCAAGCAATGTGTACTGCACGTGTGTGTCTTCTATACATCCATGTACATGTACATGTACATGGATGTACATGTACAACACACATACATGTACATGTACATGTATGTGTGTTGGCTGCCAGCAATGTGTACTGCACGTGTGTCTTCTGGACTTCCTCAGTCTTTCACTGTGTTGCACCGGCTGCCGGTAGTTTGTTTCGTGTATGGCTGCGTGTGTTACATGTACCGGTACGGTGTACTCAGTAAATGAGATACTACAAGAAGTATCGTACATTCCCCGTCTGGTGGGTGGGTGCTGCTGTTGTTGCTGGTGCGGGTGCTGCTGGGCATGGCACGAAAGACCGTGTACATAATTGGTGTTGCTCAGCTGTGCAGGGAAGTTGCATGTGTGTGTGTGTGTGTGTGTGTGTGTGTGTGTGTGTGTGTGTGTGTGTGTGTGTGTGTGTCCAGACAGTAGTGCCATGCCAGACCTGACAAGGTGTAGACAGGATGTGGTCCTGGTTCGAGGCAGTCAGCCATGCTTGCTTCCATGTAGGTTGACTTGCGCCAGACGTGCGTTGAGCAAGCCACTGCCCGACCTCCATCCCTGTTTGGCTGTAGTACATCGGATAGCCGGTTGAGATAGTAGCAGATTGAAATTTGATGATCAAGTGAGATGTAGCCAGCTTGCTTGAGATACTGGTAACATATACCTTTCAGGATCTATGGTCAAAGCCAATTGGCTTTCTAATGGTTCTTTCAGGAAGCTGTTGGGCTATCGTTAAAATTATTTTCTAATGACATGGTGTGTACTTATCATGACACAGCAATGCCCAGCAACATGATCCCTATGGCCAATTTCTCCTAACGTTATAATATTGGAGAATGGTGCAGCTACAGTTCTGGGAATTCCCATGGCTACCCGTGCTCTGGCTCTCGTTAGTGAGTTGGCCTCTCTCTCTCTCTCTCTCTCTCTCTCTCTCTCTCTCTCTCTCTCTCTCTCTCTCTCTCTCTCTCTCTCTCTCTCTTTCTCTCTTCCTACTCTTCTTCCCTGTCTGACTAATTTGGCTGGTGACTTTCGGTGTGGTTGATGTATTCGCTGTATGATATCAGTGGTTTTCCCAGGGTAGATTGGGAGTCCACAGTCACTTTTAGGCGCGCTCACATGTGTGAAATCACCATGTCTTGCTCTTCATACCTGACTACCTGTATCGGAATGCCTATCAGGCTATATTACCCACAGTGCTGCCGTGTTCATCCCGGGAACAGCAGAGCACCACTTAGCGAGCTATTTGCTCTTCTATTGATTTTAGTTTTATGAGTGGCGTGTTTTTTGGAAAGCTCTCTGATATCGAAAATATCCTCGTATTAAAGTCGTAAGTAGAGCGCAACCATTTGATATCTTTATTCAAATATTTAATCCTTAGAGTGCCCTTGATTCGACTGAGCTTAATTGCTGGCTTTTGAGTGGAGGTTTATTATGTGCTGATTTCTATGCTTTGTCTGCTTTTATGAATTAATTTTTTATGGCCTTTTTGTCTTATCGGGCACTGGTGGCCTCTGTAACTTTTTTTGCAGCTGCATGCTCTGAGAAAGCTACCTGGGGAATGCTGCTGTTCCCAGCCGCGTTAACGCTGGCTGATTTCCTGGCTGATTTCCTGGGCGCACTTGATACAAAATGTTAGCTGTATGTATCTTTGAACAATATTATTTAAATAATTTACTATAAACAGGCTGTGGTGTCCATGCACAGTGTACGGATGGAGCGATCGCCAGGGGTGAGTGGCGTTTTGGTGGAGGGGTGGTGATTCCCACTTGTAGTGGAAACTTTTGCTAGTGTTCAGCTGTATGATATGTTTGTAAATGCCGGTGCTGGTGGTACCGTTGTGCGGAGTAGTTTCTCCGTCTGCTAGTACTGTACCATAATTACTAATCAGCCAATTGCATGATTGTTACCGAGCACTTCACTCCTAGTTACCGTGCTTCAACATTAGCCAGAGACAGATTGCAATTTGGTTCACTGCATTGGCATTCAGCTAGAATCTGTACATTCCAGGACCCCTAGCGGTTCCTCAGATGTGTAACTCAAAGTAACAGGGTTGGTATGCACATCCATGTACATGTACATGACTGTGTGCTGGTTTCAAGCAATGTGTACTGCACGTGTGTGTCTTCTATACATCCATGTACATGTACATGTACATGGATGTACATGTACAACACACATACATGTACATGTACATGTATGTGTGTTGGCTGCCAGCAATGTGTACTGCACGTGTGTCTTCTGGACTTCCTCAGTCTTTCACTGTGTTGCACCGGCTGCCGGTAGTTTGTTTCGTGTATGGCTGCGTGTGTTACATGTACCGGTACGGTGTACTCAGTAAATGAGATACTACAAGAAGTATCGTACATTCCCCGTCTGGTGGGTGGGTGCTGCTGTTGTTGCTGGTGCGGGTGCTGCTGGGCATGGCACGAAAGACCGTGTACATAATTGGTGTTGCTCAGCTGTGCAGGGAAGTTGCATGTGTGTGTGTGTGTGTGTGTGTGTGTGTGTGTGTGTGTGTGTGTGTGTGTCCAGACAGTAGTGCCATGCCAGACCTGACAAGGTGTAGACAGGATGTGGTCCTGGTTCGAGGCAGTCAGCCATGCTTGCTTCCATGTAGGTTGACTTGCGCCAGACGTGCGTTGAGCAAGCCACTGCCCGACCTCCATCCCTGTTTGGCTGTAGTACATCGGATAGCCGGTTGAGATAGTAGCAGATTGAAATTTGATGATCAAGTGAGATGTAGCCAGCTTGCTTGAGATACTGGTAACATATACCTTTCAGGATCTATGGTCAAAGCCAATTGGCTTTCTAATGGTTCTTTCAGGAAGCTGTTGGGCTATCGTTAAAATTATTTTCTAATGACATGGTGTGTACTTATCATGACACAGCAATGCCCAGCAACATGATCCCTATGGCCAATTTCTCCTAACGTTATAATATTGGAGAATGGTGCAGCTACAGTTCTGGGAATTCCCATGGCTACCCGTGCCTAACATTCCATTGATTTGTACCCTGCATTCCGCCGCGCTGGCAGTGAGCAAGAGAGCTGTGCACAGGCCTGGCATAGCGCCACTGCTGTGCGTTGTGTGGCAGTTCCTCTTGTCGTTGAGCTTTCGGATGGGACAGCTATAGGTGGAGTGCCTTGTTTGGCCACATTCTCTTTGACTGCAGTGAGACCTCGCTGTATATAACGTTAGGGGCTAACACTGGAGGCTGTGCTCACTGCCCCTGGTCAGTGACACAAAGCTGTACTACCGATACTTGTATCCACCACCACGCCTGCACAGCATGCAGCTGACACCATGCACCTACTGCATGACCTGTGCAGCTGACACCATGCACCTACTGCATGACCTGTGCAGCTGACACCATGCACCTACTGCATGACCTGTGACTGTGTGGACAAGCAGCAGCTGGATGGGTGCTCTTTGCAAGTGGGCCATGATTCTCAATGCATGCTGGCACCGGCAAACAGCTATTGTACAAACACCTGCGTTCATTCCACAAAATAGTATGCATGCCCCATTGCAGTACATGTATATGCCTCGCAATTACACACCGCTTCATTAGTGATTACTGCGAAAGGTGTTTTAGTAAAGGTGTTTATTGGCTGCATGTGCTATACATACCATGGTACAATTAGGGGCAGACCTACCTACCTACCCACCCACTTCTCTCTCTCCTCTCTCTCTCTCTCCTTTCCTCTCTCCTCTCTTTTTCTAAAAAAATTAATGTTGCTGTCTTTTATCATTTCAATTCGGGAAAGAGACAATGATACAACTACCGTGGCACAATGCAATAACAACAGCATCAAGGCAATGAAGATAGCGTACCTCCCAATGCAATGCCGTCTAGACACATGGCTTGCTCTTTTATAACCTTCCTGGTCTCGTGTGACAAAATGGCACAACGCAAATTCCCTGTTTCATATTTCCCTCTCACGAGATTGGCCGTACTAGGGGGAGAGAAGGAAAGAGAGAAAGAGAGAGAGAGAGAGAGAGAGAGAGAGAGAGAGAGAGAGAGAGAGAGAGAGAGAGAGAGAGAGAGAGAGAGAGAGGAGAGGGGGAGAGAGAGAGAGAGAGGGGGGGGGGGGGAGAGAGAGAGAGACAAAGAGACAGAGAGACAGAGACCAGGAGTTGGACAGATGGAGTGATTGAAAGGTAAATGGGGTGTACGACAGAATGAAAGATCACCTGAGTAGGAGAGTATCACTCTTATTGATAGTCTGCTGCTCTTTAGTCTGCTCTTTATCTCACAGCTTATACTGAAGAAGTATCAAGAGTTCAGGGTCTCTTTATAGCATCTGTACAGGATGATAATACTGTGCTGCTTTGATGTGTTCACTACTACTAAAACTCAATCTAACTCTAGCGATGTATTCACAACAGAATAGCAAGTAAAAACTTTGTCTAGCAGATAGAGAGAATAAACTATAATCAAAGGTCAACCGTTTCGAGCTCACACCTTTCTGCTCATCGTTCTTGTGTGCGTGTGTGTGTGTGTGTGAGCACGCATGTGTGCGTGTGTATGTGTGTATGTTTGTGTGCGTGCGTGCGTGTGTGTGTGTGTGTGAGGATGGCGGTTCGATCGCGATTCCTGAGGAATCTACTCATCTACTCTGCCTGACACCGCTATCATCCTGATTGTGGACGGATGTTCAAGGTCAGGATGGTATGGGTCTTCAGAACAATAGAAAAAAAAGAGAGCTATGGATGAATGTCAAGAGTACACCAGCATCCATGGCCATGCATGGCCCCTATTCAAGAAGTGCTGGCGTTCATGTCCGACCAAGTTATCTTGTGTGCTATATCCTATACTTCAAAGTATGTATCACCAGTTAATGCTAGGTTGAAGTCCTGGTATCCCTGTGTGTACCAGTACAACAGGAACAGTCTCTGTTTGTCTGGTCAACCGAGGGGCCAGTTTGTATCTCAAGACCTGCAGGTAACGTTGACTCAAGGCGGAAGAGGTTGTGTACCATAATACCTGTCATCAGCATACAGTGGTTGTTGCTGCTGTTGTGCTTGCTGGTGGTGCTGGTGTTGGTGAGTTGCCAGAAGCAGGTGACCGGCACTTGATATTGCCTTGGCACCTTGGCTGCTTCCCGAAGAATGCTCGCTGCCTCCAGCGCCACCAGCGCCGCCGCCACCAGCTGTCAAATTGCTGGCCTCGCTGCTGTCTTGCTTCATGGTGACAAACACCTCTGGACACTGGTCATCTGCATGTTCTTGGTCAGAGTCTGTGCTTGCCGCGCCATCATCGTCGAGGTGCGCTGAGGCAGGATTGTTTGGATCCCATTTCGGCGACATGCCCTGTCGACGGCAGCGACGCCGCTCTCTGGCTCGGCGGTTCTGAAACCAAGTCGTCACCTGCTTTCTCTTCAGTGCCAGCGCGTTTGCCAGGCGGTTGCGCTCGGTCTTGGTGATATACTTGTTCTCCATGAACTCCTTTTCTAGCTCGGCGCGCTGGTGTTTGTTGAACATATGGCGGTCGCTTCGCAGTAGGTCGGAGTTGTATCGATGCAGCGGTTGCTGCGGGTATGGGTTCACTGGTGTCAGGCCGACTGCCAGTGGATGATTGTTTGAGGGTGACAGGACCAGTGCTGCAAGGCAGACAAGAATTGAAAATCGTACTTTCAGTCAAGTATTGGAATTCTAGAGGTAATCTGAGCTGGAAAGCAAAGACGTTTGGAAAAGAATCATGTTATCATCAGCCATCACACAGGATGCAGAGACTGAGACAACCTATGTTGAACCACCAGTTCAGGCTCTCTCTCTGATGCTCACTCATCATAAAGAGACTTCAATGTACTCATAGTTCGTCAGGGCAGACTACTAATAGAGAGGTTCCGCACTACGTAAAGTTGAGCAACTTTACGTTAGTGGGCGGGAAAAACCCGTGAATTCGCGAGTTTGCACTCCACTTACGGAAAGTTGTCTACGGAGAGTACGAAGATAGGGCTTTGATAACGTAGCTGGTCCGTTAATGGATTGGGTACAAATTTATGACTCTTTCCCCATGTCGATCTGGTCGTACACTGCCGCGTTCGGAGTTGCCAAGGGCAGCTACGTGATTTGAAAACTCCGTATGGCGGAACCCAGATCCGCATGCAGTTTACGTAAGACTTTCCGTAGATCGACTACGTTTTTTACTAACGTAATTACGTTATGCGGAACCTCTCTAATAACAGGAGAACCTGGTAAGGAAGGTTGCTGAGACAAACTTTCACGTTGCCGATATCTGTGACTCAGTTGGGTCGGATCATAGCATATTTAAAACGAACAGAGAGGATGAATTCCAACAGCATGCCCCCCCCCCCCCCCTCCGCGGTGTTGGTTCACAAGAGGTTTGTTTAACTGTAGATGTGCAAATGATTCCCAGAGGGTAAGTATTGGTAATGTCTCCCTCCACTATATGTATACTTGAAATTTTTATTTTCATTGCTATCAGGTTCGGCCTCATTTTCCTCTGTGCTGCGCTGATGAGTTCACAAAGAACGAAACAGCATGCTGTCTGCAGACTGAGTGTATACTTGAAGTATATGCCATACGAGATGCATTGCAGCAAGTAGGGGATGAAACAATTACAGATGTTTTCCATCAGATCACCTATCCTTGTACGAGTAAGGGTTCAATTATCAATTCCATTATAATTTATCGATTGTTCCTGGCTCTTTCACTTTCAGTTCTGCGAGTTTATCTCATTTGGTTATGTCATACTTCAATATACTATGCAGCATGCACGGCGAGATCATCCGTTTCTGCTCGAAAATGCCAACCAATGTGTTAGCTACAGCAATTTCTGTGATGGAAGTGGCACTACGTTATTGCCAACTCCGGACTGATTTCAAGCCAAGAAGAGACAGCGGATAGTAATTAGTAATTTAAAAAACATTAAATAGTGATTGCTGAAATCCTAGTGATTACAAGTACAGTCAAACCTCGTTAGGACGAACTTCAAGGGACCAAACAAGTTTGTTTGTCTTATCCGGAGTTCTTCTTACCCAGATCTGACAAATAAATTGAGATGCATATCATATGGATTGTATTTATGTGAAGGTGCATGCTGTGGCAAATGTGAATTTTTTTCATAACATAACCCAGCAACAGGTAAGTACAATGTGCAATGAATTCATGACAGCATGTCCTCTGCCTTGTAACATGTTTTGCCAGTACAAGAGGCCTCGACTATCGGAACAAAAACTACACCCAGCGTACCCACCATGACCGAAAGTTCGTACTACACGCTGATCTTGTTCAAATCACGCTCGAAATTAGTTTGTCTTCACGAAAGTTCGCCGTGCAGGAGGTCGTCGTAAACGAAAATTTTTGACTTGACATGATGCCTGGCCAACCATAGTATTGGCCCTAGTCGTACTAAAGGAAAGTTTGCCTTATCAGTGTTTGTCCCAAAGAGGTTTGACTGGACATGTTTTGTTGACACGATTGACAACTCCCGGTATAATTGTTTCACGAGGCCCTAGCCGTGAGTTTGAAATGGTTTCTTTCATACTGCCGGTAATTGATGGCTGGCCTGGCAACTTGCCCTGCAGAGTGCATCAGTGGCATGCGTATATCATTTAAGACAGTTCCATGTAATGGATTCAGCTCCGATGCTCTCAACGTGCAACATGCTCACGCAAGCAACATACCTCCATGACTTTGTCCATGCGCTTGTGCCGTCATCTGATATGGAGTTGCACAAATTCCTACAGAGAAGGACACCAAGCAGACTTAGCTGTGATTAGGAGTGTACAGTACAATCTAGTGCTGAGCAACGGGCTGCTGGAGGATGTCCGAGAGAACCCACCAGTTTAGAAACATTCCAATGGGAAGAGGAGGTCTTACATGTACAGGGAAACCTCGTTAGGAAGAACACTGATAAGACAAATGTTTGCTTAAGAAGAACTAGTATTCGTAACTCCATTGAATAAATCACTGTGTATTCACTAGGTATAACATACGGATAAGAAGAACTCCCGTTATTGCGAACTAATATCATCGGTCCCTTGGTGTTCGTCCTAAACAGGTTTGACTGTATGTCATTTTCCAGCATTTTGAGTTATCTGTACCATGACCTTGCCATGACCGAGGGGGGTTCAAAAAGTTTTGACCCTCCGCCATAAAATCACACAATATAGTAGGTATACGAATTACTTTTCTCAAGGTTTGGAGACTCCACTGTAGCCAATATTTGAATCCATACATCCTGTACACACACCTTGTACACGCTCTCTCCAACGGTCTCTAGGCTACACTGCAATTGATATACATTACATTACACCAAATTTTCGGGCAAGGCCCATCATCAGGAATTCCTGATGATGGGCCTTGCCCGAAAATTCGATCTAATGTATATCAATTGCAGTGTAGCCTAGAGACCGTTGGAGAGAGAGAGAGTGTGTGTGTACAAGGTGTGTGTACAAGGTGTGTGTACAGGATGTATGGATACCTTGAATTATGATGTTATTTTTCCACATAATCACCACGAACTGCGATGCACTTTCTCATATCGATGAATCAGCATCTGTATTCCCGTTGCATAGAAGCTCTCGTCTTGTGCGTTGAGGAAGGCAAAAAAAGCCTCTTTCACCTCGTCGTTGTCGCCAAAGCATTCATCTTTACTTAGTCCAGATTGCACCTTTAGAAAGACGAAGTCACTTGGGGGCAGGTCTGGACAGTAGGGTGGATGGGGAAGCTCTGAGAAATCACTATCGGCGACACTGAGCAGCCTCTCAATATGACTTGTGTGTGCTGGTGCAGTGTCGTGCTCTTTCAGCATTCTCGGACCCCAGCGTGCACAGACTTTATTCATGCCCAAATGGTCATGCAAGATTTCTTCCACTGAGCCAACACTGATGCACAATGTGTCAGCCATCTCCAGCACAGTACTTCTCCTGTCTTCTCTCACCAGTGCTTCCAGAGCAGCAACATTCTCCTCCATGACCGAGGTCGATGGTCGCCCCGGACTGGGCTTCATCTCCAAGGCTCCTTTTTCCACATTTGGCCCGGTCTCAACAGCCCATCCTGTCGCTGTTGAGTAACTAGGAGACTCCGATGATTTGCATCAACTTTGACAAGCCTTTCATGAATCTCCTTGGCCCCTGTTCCCTCCAACGTGAGGAATTCTATCACAGCCCGATACTTGATTTTGTCGATTGCAGCTGACACCCTGACCTACTCCACTTTCAACCACTGCTAAACCACAAACCATCCACTCCAATCACCAAGATTTTCACCAGGTGCTCAGTTGAAGGGTACTTTGTATGGTGAAGGTCAGTTGGTTGATCTGCTGAGCAGCCGTTCCCCACTAATACCAGCGTGAAGTTTGCACTAAATTTGGTGACATCATGATGATGTCATTTCCTTGCCCAGACCAGGCCGGATTTGTGACGTCAGAGAGATAGACTTTGTATAGGAGTAGATGGGGAAATTTCTGTATTTCGTCTCTCCATTGTCCCAAAGAAGTCGGATCTTCTTCAACCTTTGGTATGGGACAAATGGCACCCTACCGGTATCCCGCCGGACTGGAAAACATCTAGTATGAAATGCATTGTTGCAGAGAAACAAGAAAGAAATAATTGGTTTTTCCCCATCTACTCCCATAATCTCTCTGACGTCACAAATCCGGCCTGGTCTGGGCAAGTTAATGACATCACCATGATGTCACCAAATTTAGTGCAAACTTCAAGCTGGTACAGTCAGACCTCGCATAACCGCACACATCCGTTTTCCAGAAAAATATCCGGATAGGCGAGGGAACCGGATAATCGGACACGCATACTGTTTGTGTACATGGCATATGCTGTAAATCGGTAACCAACGATTTTCTTCCGGATGGCGAGGGATCCGGATAAACGAGGACCGGATAAGTGAGGTCTGACTGCACATGTATAACTCTGGAACAGCTGCTCAGATCAACCTGGGACCTTCACCATTGAAATCAGTGTGTTTTTCGCTACAGGTTGTGAAGTTTTCATTTTAGGGTGAACTTCCCCTTCAAGGCTCAAAACGTTTCAAACCCCCTCGTATAATCCATCAGATCACTGTGCAAAAGGCCTCAGTCAAAATCCTCATCTATCACAGTGCTATGGGCGTTTGAATAAGTGTAGTTACATCTCTTTACCAGTACATGTATATGGAAAACTAAACTTTCAAGCCCACAACAACCATCCACCCCATACGCCGGCCCAATGTCACCAGCTCCGTCAGCACCTGCACCCCCGCCCACCGGCTTCAGTCAAACTCAGACGTACAACACCACTGGCACTGGCGGCGAGGTCCCCGCATCCGAAAGCACGCCATGGCAACCAATCATGGGCAGCAGCCACAACCATCATGGCCGAGCTGCAGGCTTGTCACTGGGTATTTACATTGCAATGGGCAACGATAGCACCGACGGGCCCAAGCCGCCGCCTATGCAGCTGCCATCCAGCCTTGCCGAGGACAGTGGTGTGAATTTAGAAGACAGTGAGTTCAGTCGGCAACACAAGCCATACGGGGATAGCTGGCGATAGCACAAGCAGAAGTGGTGTTGCCCCATCCTCTTCATTGTTGCTCTCCGCCGCCCAAGTGCACATGCAGCGAAGCAAGAAGACGCCACACAGAGTCAAAAGTACACCGAAGAGGAAACTGGTTCCGGTCACTCCAGCCAATGCATTTTTCTCAACGCTGCGCAAAACTACATAAGCCCCTTTTCAGATCTGGAGGCTCTTATAAGAATGAAGACACAGGAATCTCATAAGAAATAGGAACATCACCGACACTAGCCTGAAAGTGAGACCCCTGTTCTTCAGTGCTTAACTAGCCTGAAAGTGAGACCCCTGTTCTTCAGCGCTTAGTCATACTGACTTTATAGCAGTAGTGGCTGAGTATGTGAGTATGTGAGTGTGTGAGTATGTGAGTATGTGAGTATGTGAGTGTGTGAGTGTGTGCTCTCAGAGCTGAGCAGTGGAGAAAGCAGTGTCATGTCATTAGGCTCAGCACAACCGGCAGCCTGGCACTGTGCATTGCTCGAGCGTCCATGCAATTCGTGGGCAGCGTGTATTGGAACAGGCTTCCGGCAAATATTCGTTGCCATGAAGATATTCTGGGTTTCAAAGCCCTGCTGTGCCCAGATGTTCTTGACACGCTTTCTCTTCGTCAGACATGTGCATTTTGATCTTTTGGTTTGGTCTCTAATCGACAAACTGACTTTTCTCCTCAAATACCTCAACCTCTCTATTTCTATTTCAAACATCTGCTTCGTTTATTCCTTACTCTTTTCTTTCCGCTGGCTATCTTTTTCTTTTCTTTCCTTTGTCATTTAATCACTGTCACTCACATACAAATACCGTCATAAAATATAAAACACAAGATTTTCTCATCTTTTTCTATTTCTTGTTTTTCATTAGCTTTAGCATGTTCATTCACATTCTTCATCATTTGTGAGAACTAGACCTGGTCTAGTGGGAAGGCATTCTACTGCCTGTAATTCTGGTGAAGTAAAATAAAGTAACAAGAACAACAACACTGCTGTCGACTAGAGCACTGTGATGCACGACTTTGCTTGCAATGCACTTTCTCCATCGGCCGGCATATCTTCTCCCGTGAGGTGAGACGTCTTGTGACATGGCTTTTTCCTGAGCCTGAGCCAGGCTGGGCAGCTATCATGCTGGGGCAAGTGGTGCCGAATCTTCTCTGCCACCTGAACTGCCGCAAGAAGCGCTTCTGAAGTTCTGGTCTTCAGTGATAGTCAGTGATACAGGCATAGCAGGAATAGCTAGCGATAATGCACTGCTTGATGTGACTGGCACTATGCACAATGGCCTAGCATTGCATACTGAAAAGGTACTGCTGGTATCTAGTTGTACATTTCACCAAGGCTGAGTGTGCAGCAAGGTTGCTTTCCAACAACATCACGAAAACAGTATGATATTCATGATCGCCTTTGTCAATTTCGATCCGTAGTGACAATCTCACAAGATCCTTGTGTGAAACTGTCTCCATTTCTATTCACAGTAAAACCTGGTTAGGACGAACACCAAAGCCGCGACCGATGGTATTTCTTCGCAATGATGGGAGTTCTTCTTATCGATATGTTTTACCCAGTGAATCCACAGTTATTATCCAATATTTATGAATTCTAGTTCTTCTAAAGCGAATTTTTTTCTTATCAGTGTTAACGTTTCACGTATATGAGCATCAGAGCATTAGTCTTGCAGCAAACACAAGGTCTGGTGAATTTGATCACATCACAAGTCAACGGTATTACTATGCTTGCTTACCTGGACCGGAGTTAGGTGATGCGGCTATGTGATGCATTGCGTAATGGCTACCAGCAACAGTCGGTGTAGGAGCAGCTGGACGACCAACGTGATGAAGTGGAGTGCCGGCAGGAGCAGCAGCTGTCGGCGTGGCAAACATGGGCGACATATCGGACGGCCGTTGGCTCAGGGTCAGTCCGGTGGCCGGGTGCCCTCCCAGCTGCAGCGTGTGTTGTTCTCTCATGCCGGCTGCTTGGTGGTGTTGGTGTTGATGCTGCTGCTGCTGCTGCTGCTGCTGCTGGTGCTGCTGATCGTGGCCTGCTAATGGTCTGTCTCTGACTTGATAATAGTGTTGCGGTAAGAATTGCCCTTGCTGTGTTGGTGTGAGTTGCTGCATGGGAGATTGCGCTATGCCTCCAGCCGGTAGCATTGTTTGCTGTGGCGATGGCATGTCCACCGGACTCATCATTGCCGACGAGTGCTGTGCCACATGGTGGCCTGGACCTTTGTACGTTGTGGGTAGCGGGCGCAGCGGTGGAGGCTGACCAATGTACCTGTCCCCTGCTCCAACTGCACTACCACTGCCTCTGCCTGGGTCACCCACTCCCCCTCCGCCATCATGATCAGGCACGGGCACTGGTCTGGGTGATGGTAGTGCACCACCGCCGCCGGCGGTCATATGACCAGTCACAGGAGACAAGGGATTGGACAGCTGCTGCTGCGTTGGCGTCCCCTGTGCTTGCGATGGCGGCGTGTGTGCCATGTGTGCCTGTGCACCTTCCACCACGGGCGAGCCGAGCAAGTCCTTGATGTTGAAACCCTGGCTACGCTGCTGCTGCTGCTGTTGTTGATTGTGATTAGCAGGAGCAGCAGGACTTGCGGAGGCATCCGATGTACCAGCATTACCGGCTGCGGTGGGTGCATTGACCGTACTGGGATAGGATAAGCTTGGTAAGGAGTACGCTCCCACTCCCATCATATTCACCGTTTGTGGCGATGGGTTGGAATGCAGAGGAAGGACAATGTGCTGTTGCTGCTGTTGCTGACCTGTACCTGCTGATGCTGCTGCCTGGTGTGCTCCATGTCCTGCACCAACTGCCTCAACACCAGCCGCACCGCCACAGCTGGGCTGTTGCCAGGCCGACGCTTGTGTAAAGGTCACTAGACGAGGTGGTGTGATTGAACTGCTCATGTTATGCTGCTGCTGCTGCTGCTGCTGCTGTTGTTGTTGTTGTTGTTGTTGTTGTTGTTGTTGTTGTTGTTGTTGTTGTTGTTGTTGTTGTAGATGTTGCGGGGGTTGCGGTTGGTAGTGTTGATGATGCTGTAGTAGTGGTGCAGGCTGTGCAGGGCGATGGCTGCCTGGGCTAGGGGTGACTGCAGTGGCATTGGCTGCCGTGGTTTGTAGGTAGGTTTCTACTAGGGCCATGGTCTGTATGGGTAGGTGGCCTGGGAGCGAGTGTGACATGATACCCCCCAGCACAGTGCCAGTAGTCTGTGAGTGTGAGTATGCACTGGCTTTACACTAGCTTTGCACTGGCTTTGCACTGGCTTTACACTAGCTTTGCACGCAGGACTGACTACTCTTACTGTTGTGGTGGCTGTCTGTGCCTGTGGTGGTGTCTGTTACTGTAGTTGTATGCTCAGTACTAAGGCTGGTAGTGGCAGTGGTAGTGAAGGTGTTCCGAACTTTTGACTACTGGTTCTGACTGTGGTATATTTTGTACTGTACCTTGGACTCAGCCGCTGCCGACTTGGCTGGCTTTCCGCACTCAGTCTTGGCTTTCCTGCGTAGATCATCCAGCACATGTGGGGAGTAGTCCTGGAGATGCTGCCATGGTGCTGAGTATTGTAGTGGCAGGGGGATGATGGGCCAATGAGGATGGCGGGAGAGCGGGAGTCAGCACAAGGATGTCCGTACTACGTACTGTGCGCAAACTGCACGGCATCAGTTAGCTCTCCACGCGACGGCACCCAGCTATCCTCTCACTAAGACACTTCGGATTATCTAGTAGAAACCAGAATGGAAATAATTGCAGACAAGAAACAGCAAGAAAATCTCAAGAGAAGGTTGATGGCCAGGACAAAGCATTATCAGGTGCGTTTGCCCCGAGGGAAGAAAGCAGTTAGAAACCCTCTTCAAACCCCTTCCTCCTTTCACTACATAGGCCCAATCAATCCACCGGTCCACAGCAACTTTATTGGCCGGCGATTGGTCGCACTTACTTTTATCGTGGCTCTGACAGGCTGCCGGGCAAGGCTGCAGGTAGTGGGACTTGGTTACTCGTCGCCCGAAACCGCCTTTCCACTGATGCCTGGACGGAGAAGTTTTTTTGTTGAAAAGCTCACAGGCTGCAGGGCTCCCTCGGCGTGATTAGTGCAGTCCCGGAGACGACCCTCCACTCTGCAGCTCCACGGAATGCACACCGGTAGCAGGGGCTGCCCTACCATCAATAGCGCCGTCTATGAAGATAGTTGGCGAAGGTGCGCGCCATCAGTTCTCTCCCACTTCGATACTGCTGCATCCATTACGAGCCACTCAAGATTCAGGAGAGGGTCGTTAGCTCTAACTCTTCACTGATCCAAGCACAAGTAGATTCCTTGTCAGAGCTTTCTGAAGAGGGGCCTTCTTTTTTTCTGAAGAGCCTTCAGCTAGTTCTCACGGCTATCGATCATGTCACACATGTACTCGATCGCGTATCATCATAACCGCCCCCTGATTCTTTGGACATGTACTGATACCCTCTACAGCGCAGGCCAGATACTGATTTGGTGATGAGTCTGTAACTGTGGCTGTGGCATTCACTGACTGTGCTGAAGTGCCAAAACACCTCACTGTCATCTGATTCCTTTGCTTTGGACCTTTTGTAAAGGAACTCGCGGAAGTCGTGGCGTCGTGCTCGCTCATTCACACTGAAAGTCTGAAACACTACACAGGATAACTAAACGGAGCGCTTTCTGCTGACTCTGTACTCTGCTGTTCTGTGGAAGAGGATCCACCTACTGCGGACTGGAGAAAGCACGTGTTCTCAGCCACTAACTTGACTTTCCTTCTTCCCCACAACTAAAAATGTTCAGTTTCGTTGCAAGAAGTACTAGTATACCTGCAAATAGACAAATCCTTGCCTCTGCAAATCGGATGGTGCTTTTTTCTTGTCAGCGGGCCTGTCTCGTTCGGTCAATTTTCCAACAGCTCTACTCTAATAGTCTCTATGCCGCTTGACTGGCGATGGTCGTCTACCAAGGATCAGATTTGTTGCAAAGATTCTCACAAGCAGATGGATTTAGACAATGTTCAAAAACCCTATAGCATGGGCAGCAGACTCCGGTCTTGCTCTCGACACGGTGTCGTGTATTTGCTGTTGAGTTTCTTGCTCGCACTTTCCGTTCCACGTCTCGTCACCTTTCCAAAAACTTCGTTCCTGCACCCTGGCCTGGGTCGTGTTGTCGTGTCTACCGCTGTTTTCGACGGTGCATGCATGTACTGATCACACATACACGGGCCGGGAGAATGAGGCCCCGTGGTTAGGACCTGCGGGTGCCATTATGCAGCATCAGCCATACTCATCCACAGTAGCAAACAAGACTGTAAGAACAGCGAGCGCCTGTGCCGGGTCTAGTTGCACCTTCCTGCTGCAGCCGAGTATGGGAGGTTCTCTATTGTCATTACGACCAACTGGTGATGGTATTTCGCGTCGAACCTAGTATTTCTCTTCCTCCCATGCGGGCGTGTATGTTTCCCCCTGCCGGCGCATTGACACGTGATGAGTAACGCATGCTGTGTAACACGGCGTTACCTATCATGGAAGAAGTATTTTACTCGGTTCACCCAGCTCTACAAGCACCATGAATCTCGCACCATATCCGCGTGTACATTTTGTCCGTTGATCTGCAGACTACTGGTACTACCACCCAGCAGCTGGATCAGAAAAAAATGATCGACAGGAAGCGAGCGTGGACGATGCGTGCGTACATCTTCGTGCGCATGGTGTCTTCTGCAGATCTCCTCGTTCAACGGAGCACTTCCGAGGTGACAATCGAAGCGAGTTGATTTCTGCTCTATTTGCCGTATGACGGTGTCTAGGAATGTTTGGTTATGTCCAGCATAGACCTAGTTTCTTGGCGTGGCTAAGTTTAGAGTGGCAAGTGTTGTAAGTATGCTTGACGACAATCGAATGCCTTGTTCAGAGCTCCAAATTGTCTTATTCACAAGCTAATTTCTAGCTTCCTTTCTTTGTCTGCTAAGAAAGACCCGAGTCGCCCTGTTACACAAGTGGAGATGAGCCGGGAACACAATACTAGATATTCTCGAGGGCACGTGTTTACAGTCACGGGATCTTGTAGCGACAAGCTGAGCTGATTCACTACAACGTTACAGGTAATACAGTTGTTCTACTTCTTATCGCTACCTTTCGTATCTACCTTGGCTAAAGTGATTTCACAAGGTTCGGGATCAATACAGGGCCAATGCATGTAATCGTGCTCGCGAGGCAGGTAGAAGTGCTGGACAACGGCCCGGGGGCATGCAGTGATATAGAATTTGTTGAGAATTTCATGTTTTGATGGCTTCTTGTCATGCTGTACCATGGACCCTTTGCAGCAAGGCCGTGTTGTTTCCTCCTCGAGTTGCGGCCATAAAAACAAGACATTGGTGTCGGGTAACACCACATCGCACTCGAATTTCCCTTCATTCCTGTTGTCCATCTCCATCTCTGGAACAGTGAAAGGTGAGTAAAGACTTTTAGCGCGTACAGCTGTATACGGATAATGGCAATGACTTGTGAAGAGTAAAATCAAGGATGCCGGGTTGTGTTGGCATTCACTGATTCAGCAGAATATCCAGACTGCGTAACGGGTGCGGTACTCATCATGGTGACATACATAACCCCGTGGTTACCTAAGTATTAGTACTAGTAGATCTACATGTAGTTCACAATGGCAGGAACTTTGTTCTGTTGTAACTCTGAGTTTCATGGCAATACGGCCCATCATCAGACAACAATACAATCATACTAGTGGATGCTGATTAGGCCAAGGGTGCTTGGGTGCTTGGCATGTTAGCCCATTGCATGTTATGTTGGTGACATGCATGCATGCATGCACATAGACATGGATTGCACAAGCATGGTAGATTCACACCACTGTACTGGCACTGTCCGTCCACATACACATACATGTACGTGAGTGTTACAGATTTACAGCAGCACATCGTTATCAATACGGAGGATTAGCAAGACGAAATTCACGTTCGCGTTCGCTCTCCAAGGAAAGTCGAACTCAGTGACGGAATTCGCGTTATGAGAAGGACTAGCAAACAGAATTCGCACATGCATGACGTTGACACGACGTACATTGTGTACAGACAGTACAGCGTGGTAAATTTATGACTGTCCTGACACGAATCCGCGATTCGTGTTCTGACTACTTTTCCGAACGAAAAATGCGAATGTTCGCAATCCAGTTCGCGAACTGAGAAATGTTTGCAAACGCGAACGCGAATTTCGTCTTGCTAATCCTCCGTATAAATATTATCATTGCTCACCACTCCAAAACTGACTTCAATTCAGTCATAAGACACAGAGATTGGCCATGAATGATTACTTAGTACCTGGCACAGTGCCCCTGCCCCCCCCCCCCCCAACAGTTACTGTCTTTAATACTCTTAGTAAACTAAAGTAACTTTGTTACTTTTCAATACTGTAAGACATGTTATTATAACGAGTCGCAAATTTAACGATTGTCCAAAATTCATAGGTTAACGAGAAGATATGTTAACGATCTTGCAGTATTCTGCCATATCCACACACAGCATATATGAAGCAGTACGGCCTCAACGGATCTTATTATAACGAAGAAATGTCATCCATTAAAACGTTAGATTTGCTTCCTCGTTATATACATGTCTTACAGTAGTCAGTTTGAGTGGGAACACAAGTCATACATGTGTCATTGCAGTTGTAATAGTGCAAGATCCCTTTCAAGGTCATCACAGGAACCTTTCAAGGTCATCATCCCCATGTAACTAACGGTGTGTTACTTTGTTCTGTGTCAAGTGTCTGCCAGCATCCTGACACTTGACACAGTCCTGCATTTGCTTTTAGGAAGAGTTCAACTGTGCATGGCTGCTGCATGCACTGGACTTTCCACTGCAAACACCTGTACTGTAGTGTAGTGCTGGCAGGATACTTACATTATTGTACTCTGCACTGTGACCAACTAATCACCGACTCAGTCAAGTACACAAGTCATTGTAAGTATTAAACTAGTTAGAAAATTCACACTTAAACTCTTTGCACACTCAATGACATGTGTACACTCCGTCCGCCAAAGCGTGGATCTACAGCCAGTACAGGGGGGGGGGGGGGATCCTACATACACACTGCACTCAATTATGTGTCTAGAAAACTTTAGATTTATTTCCAAGGCACAGAGTACATTATTATTATTATTATTATTATTGCAGCATCGGTGGTTCTTCAATGTGCAAGTATGTCCAATGATCTAGTGCACTTGGCCCTGTCTACCTTGCTTCATCTTCTGCAAAGTGGGATATACTTTAACGATCAGCGGCCGAAATAGCCACCCAATGAAATGGATGGAGTTGTGTACGCGTGTTTTTTTTGTCCTGCACAATCGTGACATGTTTTCTTTCAGACCTTGTGGCTATTTCTGCCTTTATGATCGACCTGCATTGCAATAGTCTTTTGGTTTTGGCACTGGCACCCCTGTGATGGGCCGGTGACTATAGCTGGGTGATGCATAAAGAAACGTTGTGCTTCCACACCCCTGTAGTCTTGTAGACTCTGCAGCGGACAAGGCAGCTCAGGGTGTGAGAGAACTGTGACCCTGATGGTGATGATGCCTGGGATCTGCAAGCCAATCATCCCTGTTCAGCTGCACCCCCACAGCTGTGGCACTTGTAGAACTAGGTACACTGGAAGGGAGATGAACAAATCGCCACTCCTTGGGGCACTTGGAGCACTTGAACATTAACTTGCCATCAACATTCTAGATTTTAGTGCTTTCCATGTTGACATGCTGGGATCCTGCTGATATTTCAATGTACGTTGTTCACGAAATCATACATCCATGACGGTACCCTCATGGTAGCATGTATCATGCCTTTCATGTTCCAACCAGTATGGTGCAGTGTAACACAATTCTTGGCGGTAGCTATGGTCCTTTGCCGATCCTGCGTCGTAACCTGGGCAGGAGCAATATCCTACTACGTGGGAAAGAATTTGCTAGACAGACACGGGATGGATCATGGAGGGAGTCTGATACCGAATACGTGCAGGCATGGACTACACATGTGAACTGAAGTGCTATAATTATAAAGTACTTGTATTACAATTATGTCATGTACAAGTGTTTGGTGTTCTTGTACAGTCCTGAAGGAACCATGGCCCATTGGCTCTGGTGGGCAATCTGGCACTGAGGCTGAGTCTAATGCTATAGCAGATCTAGCTAGCCAGAGTAGTCATGTATGTGAGTGGATATTGAGTGAGCAGCAAAGATTCACCAGTTATTGATGTTATTTCAACTCTGACTCTGGGCAAGACTACGTGTAGCCGCCATGACCTGCAACAGGCTACATACCCAAGCTGGTACATGTACATGTACATGTAGCTCCTCTGCATCTGGCTTGGTATCTGGCTTGGAATCTGGCTCTGTGGCGTGTTGATTTGGTCTGCCGTTACGTTGTGGCTAAGATTGATTCAGCTCTCCCAGACTTGACTTACAGTTGGCTTGGTGGTTGGGGGATACTTCAATCATCATGGGCTGTTTGTGGTGTTTGTCTGGCAGGGAAGAAGGTGAAGCATAGTTATGTGAAGGATGAAGCTGAAGCGGGAATGCACCACCCTGAGGATGAAACTGTCAAATGAGTCAATACCGTCAATCTCAGGGGTCATGGATTGTTGGCGGCTTGGAATCAACCCTGCATTGATCACACTGGCAGACTGTCCAGTACAGCCCTGCAATACGTGTTCCTTCATCAGCTTGTGCGAGGGTGAGGAATCGTGCAGCAGAGGTTCCAGGTACTGTGTATATGCGTCCTGCAGTTTACCTAACCATTCTAGTAAGCCGGGCTTCATCTGATGGTGCTTCATCAGCAGACTTGAAGCATCAAACGGTGGAGCATTTCACACAATCAGACCGAGGTACACGTTATTGCATGAGCCTCTCCTTACATGATGGCAACAATTTAATTTCATTACTTACATGCCCAACCACATGTATGGATTCCACACATTGCCAAAATCACAATGGCTTCCAAGTTTCAAGTCATGCCAATGGTAACATGACAGCCTGATTGTCTGTGGACTGAGTACTAGTATTGAAAACTAGCCAGCACAGCTATGAAGTAGCACTCATATCTGGGCAATTTCGCGCTGTAAACCACTTTAAGTCTTTGCTTTGCTACCGATCGCCCCATCTCTGTGTATGGAAGACGAAAGATGCTCCGCCGGCTTCAGATGCATTGGTTGTGCAGAGCAACATTAATCACTTTACATGTAGTTATGCACATGTGACTGTTATTCATCAGGCTGTGGCAGCATAATCCCTGTAGCTGTGTACATGTGACTGGTATTCATCAGGCTGTGGCAGCATAATCCCTTCTACAGGAGGATACAATCAAACTAATCTGTTACTTGGCTGAGCTAGGAAGGTGTCAAGTGGAGTGTAATGAACCCAGTGAAGGACCTGGCAAGTGGGATGCCCAATCAGCTTAATCAGCGGCAAAGTAGCCCGCAGTGTTGCCCCTTCAGTGCTGCTTCAGAGGCCGCAATGTCTAATAATGATCACTGTGGCTGATGTCCCAGCACAGCAGCTCCAACTGTTTAGTACATGTCCAGCTAGTTTATTCACAAAGCCAATTGCTGAAAGCCATGAAGCAAGAACCAAAGCCATAGTACTAGTGCTAGTACTGTAGTAGGTTTGGCAAGTTGTTTAATAGGTAGTTTTGCAACAATGTCTTCATTCCAGACTAGTGGAAACATGTGTTCCCTGCTGCCCTTGGATGGGTTTTTGGACTGTGCATAATTACATTTGAGATGTAAATGGAAATGCCAAGCTACTTTTGACTCACAGGTCGGATCTTTTTGTCCACAACTGGCCATAGTGTACGTGTACATCCCACAGTGTACGTGTACATCCCATAGTGTACGTGTACATCCCACAGTGTACGTGTTATACAGGGTACTTTATACTAGCAAGTAGCAACCAACTATTAGTTATTTTTATAGGAACTAGCAACCAAGTTTCCTATAAGATTTTCCCCGAATTATCACCAAGTCGCTACCACTATCTTTGGTACTTCACCGGGCACTGAACGGTTTCATGTACTGATGCTGATGCTGGCGCTCACAGCTGCTGTGGTTGAAACGTCACTCCTAGCTGGCTGGCTTGGGAATGCGGAATAGGTGTGTGAGGGTTAAGCTGACCAGGTGGCCCCTGTCCTGATATCATCACTAAATCATCCCATAATTGGTGACAGGTACCTTATGGCGTGTCTCTGGACTCCTGATTTCGACAGTAAACATTCTGCACTTTCAAGGCTCTTCTCTCTCTTTAGCTTAGAGTAGGACAAAGACTTTAAGTGCTTGCTCAGCAGCAGAACACATGGCCATTCAATTGTCACGTGTCATTCCATCTTATGGGGCTTCTTATGATAATGCTGTCTGGCAGCCACATTGTCACCATGCATATGTATATGTACATTAGAATAGGCTACTACACCGTCTGGGTACCGATCATAATATTATGTCTCACCTAATCAGAATAATGCCACTAACTAATGGTACCGCTCACAGTTTTATTGCTATTTAGAGTACCTCATATGCCAGCATGGATTTCATCCAGTTCAAGTTTTCCCAGTAGCTCTTTTTAAAAGCAGCAGCATCACCACCGCCGCTGCCACCGTCACCACCAGCACCCAATGTTGGAGAACGTGCCTCCCAGTAGCCCAAGGAGATACTCACACCGTTGAATACTCTGACTCTGATCACCTTGGCAGTACAGAGAAACCTGTCTAAGACGACTGCTCAAGCCTGAGGAACCTTCAAGGTGTGGTCTCTGTTACCAGGTGGTCTCATTATCCGGGTCAATTGACTGGAAATCGCATCCCTTGGTTCTGGTTCCAGTGGTCTTCTAGGACAGGTGGTCGCCTTATCCGAGTGGTCGCCTTGACAGGTGGTTTACTGTACATGTTGTACGTGTACACACAAAAGGCACAAACTGAGGAGGGTTACAGAGTTCATCGTGGCAACTCAGAGTTTCTTGCACTATGCAATCATCAGGCGACTTATGAAATGTTCAGTGGGACTTGGCCAATATAAAAAGCATAGTTCGATGATAGCTAGTGGGTATTGGATTCTGCACGGAAAAATATTGCCATGATGGCTGTGTGGATGGCCACTTGGGTGAGGGAGCTATAAGCGCAGAAAGTGTACAGTCATGTAGATTGTGAATTCAATAAGAAGTGGAAGGTGTGAATTTGTAAGCAGCAGCCAGGGAGTGAAGGTAATCCTTCAAAACTGTTTTAAGTGTTATTGCCAGTATTGGTGATGCGGAGGGCTCTAGGCTCACGCGGGGGTGCGCACTTCATATCATGTCACAATATGTTGCTTTTGCAAGTGCATGCAAGTGTGTATGTACATGTACATGATTGTATGTGTGTGTGTGTGCATAGTGTGTGTATGTCTGCTCTCTCTCTCCCTCCCTCGCTCACTCTCTCTCCCTCGCTCTCTCTCTCTCTCTCGCTCTCTCTCTCTCTCTCCCTCGCTCTCTCTCTCCCTCGCTCACTCTCTCTCCCTCGCTCACTCTCTCTCCCTCGCTCACTCTCTCTCCCTCGCTCTCTCTCTCTCTCTCTCTCTCTCTCCCTCGCTCTCTCCCTCCCTCTCCCCCCCCCTCTCTCTCTCTCTCTCTCTCTCTCTCTCTCTCTCTCTCTCTCTCTCTCTCTCTCTCTCTCTCTCTCCATCCCCTACCCACCATTGGTGCGCCGGTCTAGATGTCCATGAAGTCGAGACCCTAGGTCGGCGGAGCTCCCTAAACCTCACCACCACTGGCACGATTCAGGTTGTGCGTGCTTCCCCTAGCTGCATTTTGGCATTTAAGTGGTCTTCGTAAAAAATAAAATAAAAAAGCACCAGCACATGATGCACCCGTGACCAGACATGCATGCAGGACGAACCCATGCAACCACTCACCCCACCATTGTCAAACTGGCTACTGTAGTTGCTCACAAAAGTGTAGTCAGCGAGTGTGTCAGAACTACTAGTAGGCTAGTACGGTTGTAGAGAGAAGAAGCTATTTAGAAAAACCTGATCAAAACTGAGAAGAAAAGAAAAAAGTCTACAGCACGAGGTATTCCCAGGCGGTCACCCATCCAAGTACTAACCTCGCCCGACGTTGCTTGACTTCGGTGATCGGACGAGAACCGGTATTTTCAACGTGGTATGGCCGTAGACATCCTTCTCGAGTAGACGATTCCTCTTATAACATAATGTGACGGTCTTATACATGTACAAGATTCGTAGTCACTGCATGTTCACTCCCTCCTTGTCCATGGCCGCTATCACAAGCTTCTCAGCTTTCAAACTGGATTCTAGTCAGTGCAGGATTAAAGTGAAATGCAATGATTCCCCATGAAAATGGCTGATGGGCAAACTCTCCCCCCCCCCCCCCCCCAGGCTCCGGCGGATTATGCTCGCGAAATCATGGAATTGTGCTTTCATGGATCCTCGCATTATGCTCCCAAAAATCCTCGTATTATGCTTTGGCACGCGGGGATACATATTCACTTTGTTGTACTTATGGAGCCTCAGAGTTCGGAAAATTGTGCGTTTTTCGTACTTGCAAGTGTCCAGAAGTACATGTACAACAAAATACATGAGTATCCCCATTACAAGGTGTCCATGCATGCCAGAGATCAACATGGAAAAGAAAGAAAAACATTACTTCTTCTATTCATTAGTTGACTTCTTTTGCAATAAATATTTTTTCATGGCCAAATTTATAGTTTGAGTTACCTTTGAAAATTTTCATGTTCAACTGTCTTCCTAATCGTCGTACTCGTCCAACCGATGCCAACCTCACCCTGTGAATAATCAGCTCATCTCTCGCGTACCTCCACCTCTCCTTCCATCGTGACCGAACACCAACAGTTACTACATGTATACCTCATTTTTTTTAATTATTAGAGCAAAATCCATAGCCTACACAGTCACGGCTAGCTGCTAAAATCCAGAGGTCAGGACTTCGTATCAGGAATAATGTACATGTACGCAGAGTCAGTTTGTGGACTACCCGTCACTTGCACTATCTCGTCCACCCCGGGATACTTCATAAAGGCTGATTCACTCGCATCTTTTGCTACATGTACTGTATCAGTGTGAGAAAGAACTTTGAAGAAGACGAGTTCGAGCATACAATAATGTATTGCCATGATTTCTACCCTGCTTTTCACTGAAAACACTATCTGCATGACCTCCGAACCCTTTACCATGGAGCTCACCAGCACTGATCAGGTGCATTGTACACTATTGTGTAGGCTACACCCTAGAACTGTGGTACAATCATGTAGTTATGCTCCTACCTACGGAAGGATGCCAAAACAATTATGCTCCAAATTTTCAACCACCAAACTATGCCAATAATTATGCCGGCATAATCCGCCAGTGCCTACCCCCCCCCCCCCTTCTGGATGGGATGCCTGGGGAGGGGAGGGGCAAAGCCTGCCCAAAGCACCAGCACATCATGCACCCGAAAGTCAAAGCTTGATGAACTCGTACATGCAGCAAAGTGCTCCTCACTGTCACCTGATGTCATTGCTGTAGCGGAGACAAAATCATCAACCGCATAGGTCACTGACAGTGAGGCCTGTCTGTCCGGATACGCTCCCCCATTCGACATAACAGAAACGCTCATAGAGGCGGAGTTGCCATTTGGGTGAAATCAAACATGGCCTTTCAGCACCTGGACCGGTTCAGCACGGAACATCACGAAGTGATATGGATATCTGTATCAACAGCTAGCCGGTCCAAGGTTGTTATCTGTGCACTCTACCGGTCAGGCTCCACAGCCGGGACAGACACCGAGCTGATTGAATACCTTGATACCCACCTAGATGAGGCCCGCAGCCACGGTGATTATTATTATCCTCGCAGGGGACTTCAATGTTCACAATGCAGCATGGCTGGGGAGCACCAAGACTACCTCGGCAGGGGAAGCATCCAAGGAAATCTGCTACACGTATGTTCATGGCCTGGAGCAACATGTCAACATCCCCACACGTGGAGATAACACCCTAAACCTTGTAATGTCTGACTTCGG
>NC_088646.1:17063353-17129353 GCF_964019385.1 Sycon ciliatum
ATGTTCTTCCATAGCCACTTCTAGGCTAAGCCTTCGCCGTCATTTTATTGGGTTGTCATCCCGTTTGAATGTGCGAAGTGAAATAAAAACCAACCAACCAACAATCCAGTGGAAGAAGAAGAGCCCCTAGATGCGAGTGAAAGACGAACGGATAAAGCCTAGTTCACATTCGACGCAACGCCGACGGTACGGGACGTAAGGGCTTGTCGGGGGGGCTGGGGTGAGCTGTAAAATCCTGTACGATTCGTACGACACGACATGCAGCAGTCGTTGCGACGTTCAACGTCGAACAGCGCGAGTCATAAGGCACGGTCCGTGACGGGGTGACTTTCGGACCTAATTTCTCGTTTTTCGGGACTTCTTTTCAATTATTTCTCCTTGAAAGAAGCGGGATCAAGTTCACAATACCAGCTTTTCATGAAGATCAATAATTTAGCCCTGAAAGTTGTGGCATTCAAATAATAGCCCCAGGAATGATAGAATAGTTCGTCTGTCACTCTTCTGATTTATCCCTAAATACAATAAGTGACATGCGATCTTATTTTGCTAAAATTCAACTCAAGTCGTGCTAGCCATTCTGTGACTTATCATGGGAAGCGCAGTGTTCGAAATGCTAAAAGTATCCAAGTACGAATCGGGAGTAGTCGGCGCACGACGCCGTCTCCTGTTCGCACTCGAATTGCAGCCGTTTTGTACGCTTGCGTCCCCGTCTACGCCCGTCTTTGGTATGAAAAGTTGGATCGATCCAACTCTTCCCGTCGCTTCCCGATCTGTACGGTAGTACGGCTGCGTTCCAGTTCCTGGTGTTCACATTGGACGCCGTCAGACCGTCCCGTCGCTTCCCGTCGATCCTTACGTCGCGTCCCGTCGCGGCCCGTCGAATGGGAACTAGGCTTTACATTGATAGCTGGGATAAAGAATTTTTTCAAGGTTGACCAAGGAATCCTCGTTGAGCTCATCCAAGCGGCGAATTACTTGGACATAAAGGTGAGACAATTGGTAGATGCTGTGTGTAGTTTAGTCTATGCTGAATCGTAATTCTTGTCCAGTGAGTACTTTGATACACCGTAGTGTTGTTCAGTTCTGTCTGCAGCCCGCTGAATGTTGTTGCCATGGACATGCATTTGTGGCTTCGTTTTCAAATCAGGGTCGTGCTAGGAAAATGCTCTTCCCTCTGTCTCTCCTTCTTTCTCTCCATATCTTCCTCTCTCTCTATCCTTCTACCGTTACATCTTTCCATCTATCTATCTCATTATCCCTCTCGATCCGCCTCTCTTTCTTCTCAATCTCTCTCGATCCGTCTCTCTTTCGTCTCTGTCTCTATATCTCTTATCTCTCATGAACCGTCTCTCTTTCTTCTCTCTATTTCTCTCTCTCTATCTCTCTCTATCTCTGTCTCTCCCTCTGTCTCTCTCTCTGTCTCTCGGTTTCTTTCTGTCTCTCCATATCTCTGTCTATCTATCTATCTATCTATCTATCTATCTCTCTCTCTTTCTCTCTCTCTCTCTCTCTCTCTCTCTCTCTCTCTCTCTCTCCCTCCCGCTCTCTCTCTCTCTATTTCCCCTTTCTGTTGGTCTCTGTCTCTCGCAGTCTCTCTCTCTCTCCCTCTTTCTCCCTCCCCCTCTCTCTCTCACTCTCTCTCTCTAACATCGGAAGCCTCGCTCTATAAGTTCAAAGCTGCCCTCAGGAAATTTAGAGCTAACCATGCTTATGCAATCACCCGAATTCCGTCATCTTGCAGTTGATTTACCCCATTTCTCTCCTCATCAATCCTCAATCCTTGCTTGTCTTTGTACATACATCTATATGTACAGATATCTCTCTCTCTCTCTCTCTCTCTCTCTCTCTTTCCTCCCTCCCTGTAACTCTCCCTTTCTGTCCACTTTAGGGTCTTTCGGATTCGGCTTGCAAGACTGTCGCTACTATGATCAAAGGCAAGAAACCCGAGGATATTCGGAAGACATTCAACATCGTGAATGACTTCTCTCCCGAAGAAGTGGAGAAGATCCGCAAGGAGAATGCATGGTGCGAAGACAAAAAGACATGCAGCCCTCGTTCCTGACATGAGTTGGCGACCTCCTGTCAGACAAGCGGAAGAAGCCTGAAGTGCATGCTTGGCTTGAGCTGGTTGTCTGTTCTTTACCAGTCTTCTTCGCACCTGTGTCTAATTTTATTCTTCCTAACCTCAACCTGTGTCCTTGATTGTTTGTGGATGACTGTGAAGGCAGGCATCACAATGGTCTGATTGCACGTGCGGGTACGGTGTGATGTGTGACGTTTATGGTGTGTGGTGCATGCAAGAGTACGCGTTGTCCGAGTGTGAGAATCTGCTTCCATCTTGTGTGAAAGTGATTTATCAAGTGAGTGCTGTACATGCTCTGTGCTAATTTGGACTTGGAGTGAGAGTGATGCGAGATTTAGGGTGCGTTCTTAAAGGGGCACTCCGGCTTCATTTTCGACGCCGAGTTTTCTATGCCAAGACGAAGGTAGGTGAAAGAGAAGACCCCTCGAACAAGAACGAGTCTCCAGAAGCGATCGAGTCGAGCAGGAAGACGACTTTTGAATTTCGCCGAGCGAGCGCTGATGACGTAATGAGGGATTAGCTTGCCAGTGGAAATGCACCTGCGCACATACATTTCACACACTTGTTGGCCAATTTTCAATCGAAGAGGAGGTTGTTTTCTATGTTCTTTCAACGTCGTGAGCGATCCCGTCTTCTATACCCTTCCAGGTACCTTGAAGGTCCTCCAGAGGAGAATTTATCTCCAGCAAAGCGTTGTTGATCCGCTAAATTCGTCTCGAGACATATTCACCCAGTGCAGTGCTGATAAATGTAGAATGTTGAATCTGTGATAATTGTCGACAATGGAGAGAGAGGCTGATATCTGCTGTCGCAGGGAGAGTGAAGCTGCTGGAAGTAACAACGGGGAGCCCGTTTGTATCACCTGAACAACCAGACCTCAAAGCAGCTTGACCAAATCGGAGGGTGCCTCGTTGCTTATCGTGAATATTACACCGACATGAATTACTACAATTACAAGTATACTGGTGAGTTTTTATCTTGTTTTGTTCGTATGGTAGTACCCTGCCCTGGCCTGGAGTTCTCGTTAGCAAATTCCTATTCCCTGGCGTTTTCTAAACATCCCGTGTAGTACTGAATACGTGATCAAGTATTCCGGTTTTGGGTAGATGTGGAATTTGGATATGCATTTCATAAAAAATTCTATTTTCCAAATAGAGCGTTTGTAGAGAAATGGTTACCCAAATACAACAAAATTGATTCTGCAGTTCTACAACTTGTACTGAAATCCAGTCAAAGTAAAAATGATTCTTCATGACAGTTGGGGTCAATGAAATCTGATCCAGGCATAACGAATGGTGACGCCTGTCACCCCAGGAACGAATGCCCATTTGGTGGGGGATACCAAAGTACTCGAAAGTGGTGCGTGTTTCAATGTGGCATTTGGAAGTTTTATATGATCTCTGGTCAATGTAACATACGAAAACCATCATGAATTGCAGGCCTCGAACGCAACTCAGACCAGAATTGGCAGTTCCCTAAGTAATATGCGTTATAATTCCATGGACCTAGCTGTAGTTATAGAGGTTTCTTTGCACATTATTCTTATAGTCGATAGGTTTATACTGATGGCCACAAACTACGGCAGTTCAAACTTCACTGATGTGTTCATGAGCTGAGAGATTTCCCTCCACTATTTCTGTTGTGCACACAGGTCTGTCCAATATGCATTGACCGTATTGGGTATGGTATCTGCTCTGAGAAGGGAATCGCTGGAGCCACAGTCCAACTAGGCAGGCTTTCAAGAAACAGAGAGGAGCCATCTTTGCAAGCTGATACCTGATGTGTACCGACAGAATTCTCACGAGATACCTTACGGACTACGTCTGGTGTATACTTTATAGTACTCCTTCGACTACTGTCTAGTATCAAGTCGACTGGAACAAGTTCAAACAACTCTTGCTTCAAACGAGCCGTCGATTAGACAAACAAAACATTCTCTCATAATACTAGAGCACTCTGACAACTCCCGACCTATTCCTAACGATTGCCACCGCTTATAAATATGTAGAGTGCTGATTGGAATGTGCTCATAATCTCAACAATTCAGTGCTATAATTATTTGAACAATGTGTTAGAAATTATTCCACTTTCCTTCCATAAATGTTGTATCCACATATAATCCACAGTGCTGCAAAGGTTCAGAATTCTCACGGTATCAAACAAAATTATTTCAAATACAGTGAAATTGTTCGTGGACATTATAGCGTAACTTGTAGTTCCCTGGTCCTTTTCTTTGCTATAAATTAATCCTTTGCTCTCTAACTGCCGGCGAGTCCAACAGTGAAATTGTTAGTTCATATTTATAATGTGGGTATGTAGGGGGGGAACATATTTCTATATAAGGGACCTTCAACTGTAATACCACAGTATAGTAGCCGGCAAATATGTAGAAAACAGAAATGCATGTTACCATCATTGTACATGGACGGGCGCAGCAGGCCGAAGCTATCAGCCAGAACAGGATTTACAATCACCTAGAGATACTTGAGCTATTCCAGTATTCTCCGTGAACTGTCCCATTCCACAATGGTTCATGCCACCATTATTTCTGGCAGTATCCATGTGCATAATTCAGAGACCATCTCGGATTCTTCAGCAATTTGTGCCACGGCCAAAGACAACGCTTGACTCAGTCACTGGGGCTGTCAAACTTCCCATCGCAAATGAACTTCAATTTCTCATCTGCTTCAAGTATATGTACTGCCATGACTTGACCTTGCTTCATCCACAGCTGGGCGAAGATTGTGGCGTTGAATTCCATAGCGCACCTTCTTGCTGCCATGCAGGAGTATGTTGAGAGAAGTGAACATATTTTTACTAAAAAACAACAGCCACTGAAGAGGATAGCAATAGCCTTGGGTGAATTTCCTGCAGGTACACGTTGTTGGTAGGTCTGCTGGCCCGTCGCCATATCGTCAAGTTCAGAAATCACCTGTACTACACTACACATCTTGTCGAAGGGATCCTGATCGAATAATTTCTGGTCATAAAATTCACTAAACTGAGGGCGAGACAAATAGTCAGTACTGCCCGATTCCGTCAAGCTGCTTTGAAGTCTGGATGCTCATGTGATGCTAACAAGCTCCCCGTCGTTACTTCCAGCAGCTTCACTTTCCCTGCGACAGCGGCTATCAACCTCTCTCTCCATTGTCGACAATTATCACAGATTCAATATTCTACATTTAGCAGCACTGCACTGGTTGAATATGTCTCGAGACGAATTTAGCGAATCAACAACGCTTTGCTGGAGATAAATTCTCATCTGGAGGACCTTCAGGGTACCTGGAAGGGTATAGAAGACGGGATCGCTCACGACGTTGAGAGAACATAGAAAACAACCTCCTCTTCGATTGAAAATTGGCCAAAAAGTGTGTGAAATGTATGTGCGCAGATGCATTTCCACTGGCAAGCTAATCCCTCATTACGTCATCAGCGCTCGCTCGGTGAAATTCAAAAGTCGTCTTCCTGCTCGACTCGATCGCTTCTGGAGACTCGTTCTTGTTCGAGGGGTCTTCTCTTTCACCAACCTTCGTCTTGGCATCGAAAACTCGGCGTCGAAAATGAAGGAGTGCCCCTTTAAATCCTCTCGGAAAAGTTGGAGACTCTCCGAAAAGTTCGAGAGCTGTTCTTATATCCTCTCCGAATTTTAGGAGGCTATCCAAGCTCTCCAAGCTCCAGAGGTGGTTGAAACTTGGAGATTCCCGCTGTTTGGGATCAGCGCATGCGAACTAGGCTAAAACCCACGTGTTGATCATGAGTGTACGCATTTCCCTTTTCGCATACGCACAGCGCATACTATTTTCGTGGCACTCAAGATCGCGGCCCCTTTGGCGCTTCATTTTGCTTGACATCTGCAAAATATCTCCGAATTCTTCGAGACCCGTTCTTGAAGAATCCCAGTTTCTTCGATTTCTCTTTTCTTCTTCTCCTAGAAGCTAGAGAATTTAAGAACGCACCCTTAGAGATACATTTTTATTTCATACAACCTTAATTTTCAAGACTTGGTGAAAACATTGGCCATTAGAGAGGTTCCGCACTACGTAAAGTTGAGCAACTTTACGTTAGTGGGCGGGGAAAACCCGTGAATTCGCGAGTTTGCACTCTACTTACGGAAAGTTGTCTACGTAGAGTACGTAGATAGGGCTCTGATAACGTAGCTGGTCCGTAAGTGGATTGGGGTACAAATTTATGACTCTCTCCCCAGGTCGATCTGGTCGTACACTGCCGCGTTCGGAGTTGCCAAGGGCAGCTACGTGATTTGAAAACTCCGTATGGCGGAACACAGATGCGCATGCAGTTTACGTAAGACTTTCCGTAGATCGACTACGTTTTTTACTAACGTTATTACGTTATGCGGAACCTCTCTAATATTAAGAGAGTGGGCCAGCCACGGCGAAAAAGAAGTAAGCAGAGATTTGTCCGTGGTCTGGTTGTCTTGGTCTTTGTCATGATGATCGCGTCATATGTAAAACGCGGAGTTACAACGCGACATTTCATAGATGTTTTAGTGACTCTACAACGTGCGTGTAATATTAGAACAAGTGACAATTTGCCTGGGAAATCGACTTTTAGGAGAAATTTGGTGAAAACTAGTTTTTTACCGAATCCTATTGGTATGGGTGTGAGCTCTTGGAAAACGAAACATTAGACGTATCAGTGGATACGTATCACTACGATATGGCTCGTTTCATACGTCCATATCCCAAAGGCGATGTGTCACAAAATGTATGTTTTGTCAAAATGTGCTTGCACATCACCTCAGAAACACAGAACATGCCAAATGATTCCAAGATGTAGTATATTAATTATGACAGAACTGCTATAGTTGTTTTCAAGAGGTCTGAAGCTACTCCGGTCAGGGCAGGCATTTCTTGGATGCAGATAGTGGCAATGTTTGCTATAATAATCCACATTCTTTGTTCCGTTGGGACTGTAGCTTGTGCTCGTTTTCGTTGCGCTTGCCTTCCCCTCTTTGGTCTTTCCATAACCTTGAACCTTCCAAGTTGGAAGGCTGTCGGTTAGCGCTACGGAGATGTGTTGAAGCTAGGTGTCAGGACGTCGAATGTCTCAGTACTCTGTCGATCTAGCTGTTTTCACTGAGGCTCCGGAAATTGGTCCTCGGAGCTTGTTGTTGTAGAAGTTTATTTAACGTCGCACCACAAACAGGCGATTTCGCCTCCTTTGATACATGTGGACGACAGAAGGAATGAGAGAGGGGGGGACAGAAGTATGGAGAGAGGAAGGGTAGAAAGAAATAAGCAATCAACCTCAGGCTTACACCAAAGCAAAAACGGAATGGGAACATACTATATACAAAACAGCTTCATACATATATTGCAAAACACGTTTACTATTCTTCAGTCCGCTATACCACAGAAACACACTAGCCGAAAAGCATTTAAACGGAGCCATGATGCGCTTTTAGCAGGGCACAGAACTGAAGGTGTCTGGGCTCGGAACGGAGATAAGGCGGGAGCTGGTTCCACAGGACTGCGCCGATGAACTGCATGGTCGCTCGACCCGCAGGACCGGGCCAAAATGGTACTCGAACGAGGTGATGTGCTGCTCCCCGAGTGCGGTCACCACTAACTCTCACGAAGAAGCTGGTGAAGAGGGAGCTAGCTCGGGAGAACAGACAACGACGGACAAAGATAAGGAGCTTAATGTTAAACATGTCCTCCAGGGTGGTGAGGCGGAGCTGTTCAAAGATCGGGCTCGTGCGCGACCACGGTTTCAGACCGAAGAAGCCGCGGATAGCGCACTTCGTTAGACGTGTGAGGGGCTCCATGTTGCCAATTTGAAGTGACGGATAAAAGGCGTTGGAAGCGTACGACAACCTACCCTGGATCATCGACCTGTAAAACAGGATCTTTGACGCCAGGGTGAGGCTTCGGCGGCTCCGCCACAGCGCACCTACTGACTTCCGCACCTGCTGGATTGTGTGATTGACGTGAGGCTCCCAGGAGAGCTGCCCATCTACCATTACGCCCAGGTTACGCGCTTGTTCCACAACTGCAAGGGCTGCATTCCCACAGCGAATTGAAATGTTATCTGTGGCAGGGGCTGGGCCTCTTGGGGTGATCAACAGAGCTTGCGTTTTCTTTTGGTTCAGCATTAGTCCGCGGTCCTCCAACCACTGCGACAGGCCAGTGATGGCTGTGCTTAGAGAAGAGCACACTTGTTCGCAACTGCCCGAGGCTTCAATTGCAATGTCGTCTGCAAATTCCTGGTTTGTGACCTGCTGGGGCAAGCAGCATCGAAGATTACGGATGTATAGTGTGACCAGGAGGGGGCCGAAGACGGATCCTTGCGGCACCCCTCGACTGCATGCGACGTATTCCGAGCAATTTCCGCCCACAACTACGCGTTGAAGCCGCTCACTCAGGTAACTTGTGAACCATAGCTGGACAGTACCGCCGACCCCAATGTCGGATAGCTCCTGTGCCAAGATGGTGTGTTTGACACAGTCGAAAGCCTTCGACATATCCACGAATATCACACCTGTGAGTTTGCGCTCATACGTCGCTTTCAGCCAGCGATTGACAGCTAGCACAAGAGCGTCCTCCGTACTGTGGTTCTTCCTGTACGCGAACTGCGAGTCAGGGAGAATACTGTGATCGGTCAGAAAGGATGTAAGCTGAGCTTTGACGATCTTCTCGAGGAGGCGAGAAACGACTGGTAGTAGAGAAATAGGTCGATACGCAGTAGGCTGACAAGGGTCAAGGCCGCCACCTTTGAATAGCGGCGACACATTAGCAATTTTAAACTGACGGGGAACACACCCCTGACATAACGAAGTATTGAAAATCATGCTGAGCGAGGGAGCCAGTATTGATGCCGAGTTTCTAAGGACAATACCCGGCAAGTCAGCTTCGTTGAGTATCCCTTCCACAACAATCGAGATCGACAGCCCGCTGTGCGCACCCTGACGAAACACGTTTCGCAACGTCACTGATGTTGTGCCATCTTTGTGGCCCATAAAATCAATCCTTTTTTAGTGTTGCTTGGAATAAACTTCCTGAAGATATTCGTTCACTCTCTAGAACAGCGAAATTTATTATTGCTGTTCGTCGGTATCATTCGCAATCTATGTTTTCTTTGAAAGGCATTCCTGACTTTTGTGTCTAGGCTAACCACATCTATGATAGTTTCAATAGTTTGTGTATATTTGGACTTCACGGAGAATTTCAAAGTTTTAGGAAATTAGAGGCCACATGCCACGTACTGCTCTTTACTCTCCGAAACTCAACACTTGCAAGCCAGATATGAAAGAAAGAAAAAATCATCAGTCACACCACCGGGACTCGAACCAGGGACCTTGCTATTCGCGAGCAATGCTCTAACCAACTGAGCTACAGTATGACTCTTATCAACAGTGATGGCAAATCTATCCTTCTTCGATCAATCCATATCTGGCTTGCATCATACTGGCACCTCACACCAATCAAGAGGGCCATCGGCCATTCGCTTGATATCATGGGGAGCACATCAAACTATGTCCACTGCGAGCAAATACAGATCGCAATTTAAAATTTGGACTTCACGTAGAATTTCAAAGTTCTTCCACTAGTGATTAATATTCTTGTCTACAACTAGATGTGCACTCATATCACAACCATAGCGACGAAAAAAGAAAACGGAGCGTCTCTGTAAGTTTGTATCCCTGGTGATGTTTGTACCTGGAGAGCACGATAAAAGTGGTGCTCTTCAGGCACAAGTCCCATCCCACGTATTTCATCATTCAAGCGAAAACAGGAAGTCCTCTCGACAGGCGAACAGCCTTTGGGGAATCATTAAACGAGAGAGCGTGGAAGCTCAGGGCCCTACGCTATGCTTTTTTGCCTTGATGACCTGGACAAAAAAAAGCATAGGGATGTTATAAATGTTTCAATTCTCCCATTTTTATTTCAGGGCATAACCTGGGATTCGAACCCGCACAATCGCTCTTCATTCATTCCCCGATACACTTCGCATTCATACTCATTCTTCCAAGTTGCTTCACGTTATGATCTTGCGCTATTTAGGGTCGGTGTACAGGCCGCCATCATTGACACACCGCCAAACCAATAATTTCTTTACTCAATTCAATCCATGTTGCAACGCTTATCTATGCCCGACTCCATGCTTCTCGTCTCTGGGGACTTCAACGCTCGTTGCTCGGATTGGTATGGATCGACCACAGATGCGGTTCGTCATCAACTGCTTTGTCTGCTTCAAATGCTCTCCCTATCACAGCTCGTTACTTTTCCCACACATTACTCCCAACACAGTGGTCATGCCAGTGCGTTAGACCTGGTGATAACCAACCACCCACTACTTTTTTTCTAACCTCTCAACTGCCGCACCGCACTCCAATTACAAAGTCAGCGAGACACACGAAGTGTTGCCATCCCTGCCGAACCAAGTCAAATCAACCGTAGTTTTCTTCATTCGATACATCCCTCGGAGCCTGCAAAGTGTGGTCCCTTTTTGGCCAGTGCTTATCGACTATCGATTGGTTCAGCGAGCTCCAGAATTCTCTTGGAACTGAACCATATATGAAGATCAGCAAGGCTGGAGTCAGAGCTGTGTTTCAGCTCCCTCGTCAAACACCGACCGCACCTCTTATTTCTAGATTAAATATTTCCCCACTGATCCATCATTTTAAGCTCAAGATTGTTTGTTTTTGTCCATAAATGTCTTGCCTCCAATGCAAGCATGCTATTTTCGCCTTTCTTTCTGTTGATCGCAGAACCTGGTCTTGAGCAAAGCACACGCCGTGTTACACGTGGCCAGGTCTCACGTCTTCTCCAAATTCCATTCGTTCGTGGACCAGCATCTCGAGCGTCCATGCAATTCGTGGGCAGCGTGTATTGGAACAGGCTTCCGGCAAATATTCGTAGCCATGAGGATATTCTGGGTTTCAAAGCCCTGCTGTGCCCAGATGTTCTTGACACGCTTTCTCTGTCTTGACTCATTCGTCAGACATGTGCATTTTGATCTTTTGGTTTGGTCTCTAATCGACAAACTGACTTTTCTCCTCAAATACCTCAACTTCTCTATTTCTATTTCATGCATCTGCTTCGTTTATTCCTTACTCTTTTCTTTCTATCTTTTTCTTTTCTTTCCCTTGTCATTTAATCACTGTCACTCACATACAAATACCGTCATAAAATATAAAACACAAGATTTTCTCATCTTTTTCTATTTCTTGTTTTTCATTAGCTTTAGCATGTTCATTCACATTCTTCATCATTTGTGAGAACTAGACCTGGTCTAGTGAGAAGGCATTTTACTGCCTGTAATTCTGGTGAAGTAAAATAAAGTAACAACAACAACAACATATATTATAGCAATAAAAACTGCTTTATGGCAGTTTTCTAAAAAAAGTTATTGTGTTATAGTCCATGGACCCCGTCTAAAAAGTAAGAAATTAACGAAATGTGATAGCCGAAAATTAAAATTTCACACAAAACCTCACAATAATCACAACACTTGAAATGCTGCTTTCCACACTAAACTTGTACTGCACCAACAATTGGCAACATGCAGTCATGCATGCATAGGAAAGAGGATCACGAGGGGAAAAGGTCTTCTACATGTAGCCTTTCATTCTGTGTGTGATTATTGTGAGGTTTTGTGTGAAATTTTAATTTTCGGCTATCACATTTCGTTAATTTCTTACTTTTTAGACGGGGTCCATGGACTATAACACAATAACTTTTTTTAGAAAACTGCCATAAAGCAGTTTTTATTGCTATAATTTCTTTTGTTTTTTCTGTCACCAATCAATGGAATGCCCAATATGCTATATCAATATGTAAATGATGGCCTTCACATCATATCAATACCGTATTATACGCATTGATGTGCAAGCCTTTTCTTGTAGAAAATGGCACTAGTCTAGTGTACATACATGTAATTATGTTCTTCTGCGAGGAAACATGTGAGTAGTGCTAGTGGTGGACCGTGGTGATACTTTTTTATTATTATTATTATTATACGGAGGTCATTCTGTGCATGTTGCTGTGGCAGAATTTCATGACTCTGTCATAAATTGTCTTGCCTTTCAGATATTTCAGATTTATTTGAGAAATGTAACCAGGTGCGTGTCGCAGATGTTTTTGTTGATTCTGTGTTTATAGTGGTTTATAATCATGGGTTATCGTGATACGGTCATCCTGCATCATATTGCACTGAAATCGTAATCCTGTTGATGTCGATACAACTTTTGGAAGTAGTTCAATGACTTCAAACTGTTAGTCCACGATTTTCTAAAACAACACAGCAAAGGAGGAACAATAAACATGTGAGCCCCGGCCAGCGAAAACCAGCACTTGTGTACTTGATATCAATCATCAAAATGTGACGTCAAAGTTTGGGACGCGCAGTGAGCTGGCTTTTGAAGATTCTTTTTCGATCGAGTGGGTGTCTTTTTTGTCAAATGATGTTCAAGTGTCTTCAAATGTCTCTGGTCAATCGATTTTAGCGCTAGGTGAGAGCTCGTCACACGGAGGTTGAGTTTAGACACAGCGATGGCGACAGGTGTCGCGACAAAGACTTAGGTCCAGAGTTGTCAGCGTGAGACTCCCTGTACGAAGCGGCGCTGAAAGTTAGTTCGCGATCGGAATTATTTCTTTGGTGGCGATCTCGCTGAGTTTGTCCAGCAGTGGCGAGTCTCATATGCATAGCAACGAAGAGCCCTCATAAAATCGACACTGGATACTGGTGGCGACGATAGTCAGTGCGGGAGTAATGGCGACTGCGAGGAGAAGCTGAATGTCAACCCGCTGAGCGATCCGTATTTCTACATCGACAACAATGATGTTGCAGACACTGATGGAGGGCTTCTCACGGCGCAAAACAGAGCGTAGTATTATCAGTACTCTACCTTGCCAGACGACGCCAAGCTGGCTGCTGCCTGTGCTGAGAAAGGGGATCCCTAAAAAGTCAAACCGACTGAACGCTTTGGGGCAACATCTTCACGTGCCACAAAACGCGAGTATTCGCTCATATCATTGAAATACAATTATGCTGAAATCATGGTCTGAGTGAAAGTGTGCATTGGAGTGGATGTCAGTGGTATTGGTCAGTACATCTATCAGTATGGCAAGCTTTGGGACAACGCTCAAACTGCCAGCACAGAGGTCCCTGAACACAATTTGGAAGGCCAGCCACCAATCATCGTTTTGCACTCTGGTGTTGTAAAGAAGGTAGTGATGTATACGGAATATCGTCACACTTCTGAACTACTCAGGCCTGCAGCACCAAGAGGGCAAGCCTGACTTGCATTCTATTTACTTACATGTACCTGTTCCACATCACAATCAGAAACTGTAGGATCAACTTGCATGGAGTCACTAGGCATGGATGCTGCGCCAACTGTACCGAATCTTGACCTGTGTGACTTCAAACTCTATTTTCCATGCTTTCACTTATCAGATTGTCACAAAACTTGATAACTTGAATGATTAATAGTGTAGAATCAATTTCGAGCGAAAAAATAATTTTTGAAAAAATTACACATGTTCAGGTTTCTGCTGGCTGGGGCTCATGTATTAAAATGTAAACAAATACATTGCCGAGTCCGACACCTCGTTCCAACAACTACACTGATCCTGAGGATAAAAGGGGCAGGGCTATGGTTGGAGGTACTGAGAGATAAACAAGGCACTCCATAATAATAAAATCTTACACATCTTTTGGTGAGTATGAATGATATCCAGTCAAACCTCTTTAGGACGAACACCAAGGGACCGATGGTATTTATTCTGTGAGTTTGTCTTAACCAATTTTATAACCAGTGAATACAATTATTTCTCCAATAGACATACGAATGGATTTCTTCTACAGCGAAAGATTCTAAGCCACAACTCATTGACTAGTCGCGTTTGAAACAAATGAGTCACTAGAGAGATTCTGCAAAAAACGAAAATGCGTACAAACTTTCGTTCTATGTCATGAACTTCAGAAATGCGAAACTTCGCACGAAGTTTCGCAACTTTGGACGCGAAACTTGCAGGGAACGCGAAAGGAACTGTCGTACACACTTTCGTGAGATCGGGTCATGGCGTACGTGCACTTGGCCCGCGCAAACTACGAAAATGTGCAGAACGCAAAGTTTATGCAAAAATTCGTACACACTTTCGCAAGGACTGTCGCAAAACTTCGTTCGAATTTTCGTTTTGCAGAACCTCTCTACTGAACGTTTCTTTAGCAACATGACGGCAACTGAAACAGCAACAGAGAAAGTACGATACATGTACAGAACATTCTTGCAGGTACTACAAACAGATTGCAGATCGTAATTCTTGCTGTGGCGGCACGAAACTTTATTTGGGGCAGTGCAATCTCGGCGGTACTCACAAATAATAAATCAAACAGCCCAGACTCGAGTAAACAAATCCAATCTTACAAGTACGAGATCTTCACGAGACGAGACTGCACCCATTGGCTTGTTTCGGATGAAGCAAACAAGTTTACTGAACCTCTCCACAATGGAGATTTTCCCTGATATGCGAATTTATTTTGCAAACTCGGTCAATGGGTCCTTGAACCTTTCTCTCCAGATTGGGAACTGCCAACGATAGTATGCCACTGACCAATGCCTTACTTGTAACATACCAATGATTATGTACATGTACAATTAATGTGAGTATTTCGACAACACATCTAACATAAGCCTTACCGCCAAGAAGGTGAACTCGCGTTCTTCGCACACTGTAGACAAGGGCAAGAAGATAAAAATGGATCTAAATCCGAATAAAATCAGCACACGTTTCCGTAAATGAAAGGGTGAGCATAAGCAAATGAATCGAAGGAAACCGGTCAACTAAGAGATCACCGGTCATCGAGTATTCCGTAAAAGGAGGCCTCGGCAGTGGAAAAGCTAAATTTAGAAAAGAGATCCTGTCAGCTTTTCCATTATTTATTGCATTCCGGCCAAAATCAGCACACTTTCCGTAAATGAAAGAGTCAACACAAGCAAATGAATCAAAGGGAACTGGTCAACTCACCTGTCATTGAGTAATATTCCGCGAAAGGAGGTCTCAGCAGCGCCGAAAAGAAATAAGCCAGGCCAGGAGACGAAATATCCGAAACAGCTCATACAAGAAGCAGTTCCAAAGGAGGAAGTTCCTCGCGCATGCACATCCCAACACGGACTGCAACACAATGTCTGGCGTGCACGTGCACAGCACGCGGCTACCACCCGTTGGTAGACCTAATACCGAGCACCTTACGTAGAGACTTACGTAGCCTAAGTGAAATACCGAGCACCTTACGTAGAAACTTACGTAGCATAGCGGTGTCGTTTTTCTTGCCATGTGAACACAATAATAGAAAAGCTGACAGGATCGCTTTTCTAAATCATATACCATTATAGCAATAAAAACTGCTTTATGGCAGTCTTCTAAAAAAAGTTATTGTGTTCTAGTCCATGGAGCATGGACCTCGTCTAAAAAGTAAGAAATTAACGAAATGTGATAGCCGAAAATTAAAATTTCCCACAAAACCTCACAATAATCACAACACTTGAAATGCTGCTTTCAACACTAAACTTGTACTGCACCAACAATTGGCAACATGCATGCATAAGAAAGAGGATCACGAGGGGAAAGGTCTTCTACATGTAGCTTTTCATTCTGTGTGTGATTATTGTGAGGTTTTGTGTGAAATTTTAATTTTCGGCTATCACATTTCGTTAATTTCTTACTTTTTAGACGGGGTCCATGCTCCATGGACTAGAACACAATAACTTTTTTTAGAAGACTGCCATAAAGCAGTTTTTATTGCTATAATTTCTTTTGTTTTTTCTGTCACCAATCAATGGAATGCCCTATATCAATATGTAAATGATGGCCTTCACATCATATCAATACCGTATTATACGCATTGATGTGCAAGCCTTTTCTTGCAGAAAATGGCACTAGCCTAATGCTATTCTTCTGCGAGGAAACATGTGAGTAGTGGTCTGGTGGTGGTGATACTTTTTTTATACGGAGGTCATTCTGTGCATGTTGCAGCTTGCTGTTGCAGAATGTCATGACTCTGTCATAAAATTGTCTTGCCTTTCAGATATTTCAGATTTCCCCACCCTCGATCAGATTTATTTGAGAAATGTAGCCAGGTGCGTGTCGCAGATGTTTTTGTTGATTCTGTGTTTATAATGGTTTATAATCATGGGTTATCGTGATAAGGTCATCCTGCATCATATTGCACTGAAATGGTAATCCTGTTGATGTCGATACAACTTTTGGAAGTACATGTAGTTCAATGACTTCAAACTGTCAGTCCACGATTTTCTAAAACAACACAGCAAAGGAGGAACAATAAACATGTATTAAAATGTAAACAAATACATTGCTGAGTCCGACACCTCGTTCCAACAACTACACTGATCCTGAGGATAAAAGGGGCAAGGCTATGGTTGGAGGTACTGAGAGATAAACAAGGCACTCCACAATAATAAAATGTGACACTTCTTTTGGTGAGTATGAATAATATCCAGTCGAACCTCTTTAGGACGAACACCAATGGACCGATGGTATTTATTCTGTGAGTTTGTCTTAACCTATTTTATAACCAGTGAATACTCAATCTTATTTCTCCAATAGACAGATGAATAGATTTCTTCTTCAGCGAAAGATTCTAAGCCACACCGACTCATTGACTCGTATCGTATGAAACAAACTAGAGAGGTTCTGCAAAACGAAAATGCGTACAAACTTTCGCTCTACATCATGAAGTGCGAAACTTCGCACGAACTTTCGCACCTTTGGACTCGAAACTAACTTGCAGGGAACGCGAAATGAACTGTCGTAGGAAATTTCGTGAGATCGGGTCATGGTGTACGTGCACTTGGCCCGCGCAAACTGTGCAGAACGTAAAGTTCGTGCAAAAATTCGTACACACTTTCACAAGGACTGTCGCGAAACTTCGTTCGAATTTTCGTTTTGCAGAACCTCTCTACTGAATCTACTGAACCTTTCTTTAGCAACATGACGGCAACTGAAACAGAAAAAGTACGATACAATCATGTACTCCACATTCTTGCAGGTACTACAAACAGATTGCAGGTCGTATTTCTAGCTTGGGCGGCACGAAACTTTATTTGGGGCAGTGAAATCTCGGCGGTACTCACAAATCAAACAGCCCAGGCTCGAGTAAACAAATCCAATCATACAAGTACGAGATTTTCACCAGACTCCACCCATTGGATTGTTTCGTATGAAGCAAACAAGTTACTGAACCTCTCCACAATGGAGATTTTCCCTGATATGCGAATTTATTTTGCAAACTCGGTCAATAGGTCCTTGAACCTTTCCCTCCAGATTGGGAACTGCCAACGATAGTATGCCACTGACCAGTGCCTTACTTGTAACGTACCAATGTACAATGAATATGAGTATTTCGACAACACATCTAACATAAGCCTTACCGTCAAGAAGGTGAACTCGCGTTCTTCGTACACTGTAGACAAGGGCAAAGAGACAAAAATGGATCTAAGGGGCCTTTTATATGTGCAACTCCAGCCCGGGCTGGAGCGAGCGGGCCAGCCCGCCAAGGGTGTTTACATGTGCAAGGCCGGGCTGGTCGCCAGCCCGCAGTGAGTTTATATGCGCTGAGCACACGCCAGCCCGTTGTGAGTATGCAGCAAACACACTACGACTGTAATGTGCTGCCCCGGGCTGAGACGCAGGGCTGCAAGCCATACTCAGGTTATAAACATAAAAACTTTTTTTCTCACACAATGTATTCTTCTGCTGATTTATTTTCGCGCTGTGACACATGTTTGGTGTGTTGTATCACCTCGTTTCTTTTTCCTGTTTTTCACATTTTTAGCTGTCCATATCAAAGTTTTTTTTCAAGTAGTTCCCCTTCCATTTTAATGTAAATCATGCATGTCGACAAATAGACAGTGCTCATTGCACGTCCTTCTTGTTGCTGTACAAAAAGCTTCCTAGATTTTCAAGACAATATCGGGAATCCTCTTTATAACTTCCCTCAAGAGGTAAAAGTACCTATTTTGTAGTATGAACGCAGTGTCGATACCATAATAATACAACTCTGGCCCGGGCTGGTCTGTTTATATGTGCTTTTTCTGGCCCGCCTAGCCGGGATCCCGTGTGCCTAGAGGCGGGATCCCGCCTCGCCGGGCCAGCCCGCTTGCCATGTAAACGCACCACAGGTTTTGTGTGGATTTGTGTACAACCCCGAGATCCCGTTGCAGGCGGGCTGGCCCGCCTGTCGACCAGCCCGGGCTGGAGCTGCACATATAATCACCCCCTAAATCCGAATAAAATCAGCACACGTTTCCGTAAATGAAAGGGTGAGCATAAGCAAATGAATCGAAGGAAACCGGTCAACTCAGAGATCATCTGTCATCGAGTATTCCGTAAAAGGTGGCCTCAGCAGCGGAAAAGCTAAATTTAGAAAAGAGATCCTGTCAGCTTTTCCATTATTTATTGCATTCCGCCTAAAATCAGCACACTTTTCGTGAATGAAAGAGTCAACACAAGCAAATGAATCAAAGGCAACTGGTCAACTCACCTGTAATTGAGTAATATTCCGCGAAAGGAGGTCTCAGCAGCGCCGAAACGAAATAAGCCAGGCCAGGAGACGAAATATCCGAAACAGCTCATGCAAGAAGCGGTTCCAAAGAAGGAAGTTCCTCGCGCATGCACATCCGAACACGGATATCCGCGGACTGAACACAAAGTCTGCCGTGCACGTGCACAGCACGCGGCTACCACCCGTTGGTAGATCTAATACCGAGCACCATACGTAGAGACTTACGTAGCCTAAGTGAAATACCGAGCACCTTACGTAGAAACTTACGTAGCATAGCGGTGTCGTTTTTCTTGCCATGTGAACACAATAATAGAAAAGCTGACAGGATCGCTTTTCTAAATATATTGTGGCCAGCTGTTCGTGGCCAGCTGTGCTCGGTGGTACGGTACGGGACAGATACGGTACCAGCCAATATTGTGGCCAGTTGTTATGTACAATCCTGTAGAGCCTTTGTAGTCACAGATGCTATTATTATTATGAGTCTTTATTCCACTCCAAATTGAAAATAAAAATAAAAATTGAAGGTATTACACTAACTCACCGGACTTATCATAGCCAAAGGTAAGCAGCACGGAATAATATATGGAAAAAAGTAAGGTAGAGAGAGAAGAAGGGAGAAAGGCGCATGTACCATCACAGGCATTACAGCTCAGAGGTATCATGACAACAGGTATTGCAGAAAGGGGAGCATCAGAAGTTGGCGAAAAATTCAGGCCGGCAAAGCTCATCACTGGGCACAACTTCCAATGCGCACCCACAGAAAGATCAAATACGAATACCCACAGAAATACCACAGTGTTTCAATTACAAACTAAAACGAATACAATAACATACAGAGCATAAAAGCCCACCAGGGACAGCGAAGAGCCCTATGCTGCACCCAAAACAGATCTTAGAATGGCCATCGAGCCAAGGATAGCAGCCTGCTGCAGTTCATGAAGGTGCCGCTCTTCTCCACATAGCTGCTTAATTAAGGTAGCCGCTTCCTTCGTCAGGCCACCAAGAGCACCAACTATAATGGGCACTACGGACACTGCCTCTCGCTGCCAAATCTGCCCAATTTCCACTGCGAGGGGCAAGTACTTCGCTCTCTTTTCAGCATGTTTTAGTGTTACTCTATGATCCAGTGGCACACTGACATCAATAAGTTGGACTGACTTGCCATCGTCCCACACAAGATCCGGCCGATTTGCTCCAACCATCCTATCTGTAGGGATTGGCATTTCCCACATTAACTTACGGCCTTCACTATCCTCGACGTAGTGTGGCAAGTGGCCAGGGGGAGCAGGAGATACCAGTTTGTAGCGATGACAGAGTGCCCGGTGGACTATAGCGGCAAGACGATTATGGCGAGTAATGTATGCCGTCCGTGCCAACACGGGGCAGCATGCCAAAATATGGTCAACAGTCTCCCCCGGACCTCCGCACAAACGGCACACGTCCACCACGGAAGTGTCGCCAATAACCGATCTCTCGTAGTTCCTGGTATTAACCACCTGATCCTGAACAGCAAATACGGATGACTCAGTGGATGGACGCAATGTTGGAGACTTTAGAAAGTTGAATGAGAGAGGCATGTCCAATACACCGCCACTCCTCTGCCAATAGCGACCATGCAGTGGCTTCTGCCGCAGAGAAGCTTGGGTGGTGGTTCTGATAGCAGACTTAACAACGTCAGTTGTTGCACCTCCGATGTCCAGGATGTTGAAGTGCTCCATTGCCGTGGCCGCCCGGGAGATGATCGACTTTGTAGGCGGAAGATTTTCATGATGAGCATGCAGCGCAGCAATCAGCGGCAGGTCAGAGTGCGCCTGGAGATACCTAGACAGGCGGATGTATTTCCTCTCCAGCAGGTGCTCAACCGATACAATCCCTCGGCCGCCCTCAGATCTCGGCAGGTGAAAGCGGATAGTGGAAGATCGTGGGTGGTGTGCTCCCACTGCGCGGAGCGCACTTCGGACATTCCTGTCGAAGGTTGCAATAGCATCCTTCGTCCATGGCACAATACACAAGCCATACGACAGCACTGGGATGACATAAGAGTTAATAGCACGAGAGAGGTTGCAGGCGTTGAGAGATGTGTGGGTCACCAGCCGCAATCGCCTCCTGAACTCTTTGGTGGTGGCCACCTTAACAGACTGTTCCGCCATGCCAAAACACTCCCTTATGCCAAGGTAGGCATACACGGAGCCGTCCGCCAAGGAGGCAATGCTGGAGGCTTGATCCACAGTGACAGTTGCTGGCTGATCCGGATCAACAGCACCATGTGGGCACACAAGCTTAGCACACTTTGCTGGAGAAAGCTCCATTCCAATGGATTTCCCAACGCACGATACTATGTTGATCATTGAGTTAAGCTGCTTACTGGTTGCGGCCATCAGCTTCACATCATCCATGTACCATAAGTGGGATACGGTTGTTGTCCGCTGAAGTCCGCACGCATATCCAAAGCCACTTCTGCTGAGTTCACCTGATATTGGATTCAATCCAAGACAGAAGAGCAGAGGGGATAACGAGTCACCTTGGGAAATGCCTCGCCGGATCGGTATTGCCTCACTCATGTCAGCTCCCAAGCGCAGCTGGGTACGCCACTGCGATGAGAGCACAGACAAGAGCGAAGTGATCTTGGGGTGGAATTTGTACAGACGTGTGACTTCGACTAGCCACTCCTGCGATAGGCTGTCAAACGCTTTCCTAAAATCCAACCATTATTATTATTATTATTATTATTATTTGAAACTCGGATGTTGAGCCATAAATAAATGTGGAAGAGAAAAAGACATATGGATACGAGTTAAGAGTAACTCTCCATCACTGTAACATGATACTATATACAGTCAGAAAGTGCAATAACTAGGCACAAAACTGACAGAGTACTGAAACATTCGACGTCCTGACACCTAGCTTCAACACATCTCCGTAGCGCTAACCGACAGCCTTCCAACTTGGAAGGTTCAAGGTTATGGAAAAGACCAAAGAGGGGAAGGCCAGCGCAACGAAAACGAGCAAAAGCTACAGTCCCAACGGAACCACATTATTATTATTATTTTTTTTTTTTTTTTTGAAGTGCAAGCCTCTTTTACGGGCAAAAATTAACACAATGTATTAAAATGCAATACAACATACACTGGAGAAGAAATCAGGAAAATAAAATATGAGCTCAAAAATGGAACGAAAAATAGCAAATAGAATCAAAACTCACGATGGAATCAAACTCACGATGGAATCAAACTCATGATGGAAACTACAAAACCCAATGAGTTGGAAAACCAACCACAGAATTAGATATTGGGAATAGAGTCAGACACAACAACGACCGAAATCAGTACACCAAAAATCTGTCCTACAAAAAAACAAAGGAACAAGAAAAACAAGAAAGACGAAGTACAAAGAATCCCCAAAAAAGAGGGGAGAACGGGATGAAAGAGGACCGGAGAGCGGCAAACCCCAGGAGGACTTAGCGTCACGTAGTGGCGGGAATGCGGGCCTCCACAGAAACAGCATCCACATCCGCCGCCAGACCAGGTGCACGGAATGCACGGCGACTCCCACGAACCACCAGGACGGAGTCGCGGACAAGGCTGAAAGCCAGGTCCGTCCGCAGCTTTCCCATCACGAGGGGATAAGGCTGCGAGAGCTTGGTGGAGAGCTTCGTTCCGAGCAGCTTCAGGAACCGGGTGGCCTCCTTCGCCAGGGCACCAGCGGAAGACAGGACGATCGGGGTGAATGACGCGTGCTCAACTTCCCGGATCCGGGCACCGTATGTTATTATTATTATTATTATTATTATTTGAAACTCGGGTATTGAGCCAATAATAAAAGTAGAAAGGAAAAGGACATATGGAATCGAGTTAAGAGCAACTCTCCACCACTGTAACTAGATACTATATACAGTCAGAAAGTGCAACAACTAGGCACAAAACTGACAGAGTACTGAGACATTCGACGTCCTGACACCTAGTTGGTACTGTAGCTTGTGCTCGTTTTCGTTGCGCTTGCCTTCCCCTCTTTGGTCTTTCCATAACCTTGAACCTTCCAAGTTGGAAGGCTGTCGGTTAGCGCTACGGAGATGTGTTGAAGCTAGGTGTCAGGACGTCGAATGTCTCAGTACTCTGTCAGTTTTGTGCCTAGTTGTTGCACTTTCTGACTGTATATAGTATCTAGTTACAGTGGTGGAGAGTTGCTCTTAACTCGATTCCATATGTCCTTTTCCTTTCTACTTTTATTATTATTATTATTACCTGTGTGGATTCACAGGAAGTGTGAGTTACGAAGTCTGAGGAAAACGTTGAACGGTCTCTGCTTGGATGACGACTACACCATAGCTCAGCGGTTAGAGCATCGCTGGCTACAAGCGAGGGTCCCTGGTTCGAGTCCTGGTGGTGACAGTCAATTTTTTCTTCAGACTTTTCCCGTTTGTCTCTTTCCCTCAAAACCAGTCAATATTATTATTATTATTATTATTCAAAGGATCTGTCGGGGAAGTGAACTGCCTGAAAAGAGAAAAAAACGCCAGACCCACCAGGACTCGAACCTGGGACCCTGCTTGTCATGAGCAATGCTCTAACCACTGAGCTATGGGACCAGGCTGAACCTAGAAGGCGCTGACAAGTTTTTCACTCCAAAGGCAGCTCACAACACGTGCCACACATACTGATGGCACTTGGGTCTTTTTCCCTCTCCCAGGGGACCAACCACGGTCAGTTTCTGGAAACTACCAGAGGTGAAAGAAAGTGATTAAATTTGGAAAGGATTGGGAGAACTTCAAATTCAAAGGATCTGTCGGGGAAGTGAACTGCCTGAAAAGAGAAAAAAACGCCAGACCCACCAGGACTCGAACCTGGGACCCTGCTTGTCATGAGCAATGCTCTAACCACTGAGCTATGGGACCAGGCTGAACCTAGAAGGCGCTGACAAGTTTTTCACTCCAAAGGCAGCTCACAACACGTGCCACACATACTGATGGCACTTGGGTCTTTTTCCCTCCCCCAGGGGACCAACCACGGTCAGTTTCTGGAAACTACCAGAGGTGAAAGAAAGTGATTAAATTTGGAAAGGATTGGGAGAACTTCAAATTCAAAGGATCTGTCGGGGAAGTGAACTGCCTGAAAAGAGAAAAAAACGCCAGACCCACCAGGACTCGAACCTGGGACCCTGCTTGTCATGAGCAATGCTCTAACCACTGAGCTATGGGACCAGGCTGAACCTAGAAGGCGCTGACAAGTTTTTCACTCCAAAGGCAGCTCACAACACGTGCCACACATACTGATGGCACTTGGGTCTTTTTCCCTCCCCCAGGGGACCAACCACGGTCAGTTTCTGGAAACTACCAGAGGTGAAAGAAAGTGATTAAATTTGGAAAGGATTGGGAGAACTTCAAATTCAAAGGATCTGTCGGGGAAGTGAACTGCCTGAAAAGAGAAAAAAACGCCAGACCCACCAGGACTCGAACCTGGGACCCTGCTTGTCATGAGCAATGCTCTAACCACTGAGCTATGGGACCAGGCTGAACCTAGAAGGCGCTGACAAGTTTTTCACTCCAAAGGCAGCTCACAACACGTGCCACACATACTGATGGCACTTGGGTCTTTTTCCCTCCCCCAGGGGACCAACCACGGTCAGTTTCTGGAAACTACCAGAGGTGAAAGAAAGTGATTAAATTTGGAAAGGATTGTTCACTTCCCCGACAGATCCTTTGAATTTGAAGTCCTCCCAATCCTTTCCAAATTTAATCACTTTCTTTCACCTCTGGTAGTTTCCAGAAACTGACCGTGGTTGGTCCCCTGGGGGAGGGAAAAAGACCCAAGTGCCATCAGTATGTGTGGCACGTGTTGTGAGCTGCCTTTGGAGTGAAAAACTTGTCAGCGCCTTCTAGGTTCAGCCTGGTCCCATAGCTCAGTGGTTAGAGCATTGCTCATGACAAGCAGGGTCCCAGGTTCGAGTCCTGGTGGGTCTGGCGTTTTTTTCTCTTTTCAGGCAGTTCACTTCCCCGACAGATCCTTTGAATTTGAAGTTCTCCCAATCCTTTCCAAATTATTATTATTATTATTATTATTATTATTATTATTATGACGACTTTATTCACTCCCAAAGCAGAAAAAGAAAACTTGAAAGGAGGCATGAAGCACAGCACCGGGATCCATATGACCCAAGGGTGAAGCACCAGTCAATGAAGATAAAAGAAAATCCTGAACCAAATTTTGATAAACTTCATGAGAGAAAAATTCAAGTATACCAACTTCGATACTCACATAAAATCACAGTCATGTATAACAGAACTACTCAAGTAGTAAACACCAAGCATGCTGCACATGGGACACTCCAAGCAAGACAAACTCAGACGAGATAAAACGGCATATGCAGAGAAAGACAATACATGACTGGGGGCATATGGCAGAAATTCACGCCTCTCGGCTCGTCACACAGCACATGATGCACCACAATCATAAAACACACGGACTGAGACACATCGAGACATTACGGGCAGGCTAACATAAGGTCAACCGACCGTTCCGACCATGCCACTCTCCCATCCATGACCAGTCACCGACCGCACAATTCTCAGGGTGCAATTTATTATTATTATTATTATTATTATTATTATTATTATTTTACAAGAAGTCGGAGGCGGATAACGAAGGTACGTGTTAGGTCGTAAGTATCCACGCAAACACACATCCAGTCAAAATAAGGCACTTGTCAAAGTATCCGAACGTTTTCGGTCCCTTCTCATCAAGGATTATACAGGGAATGGCTCAAGTTGGAAAGACTAAAACTTATATAGCGTAAAGATATGAGATAACAACACTCGTGACAAGGTGAAAAAAGTATCAAGTTCAGCACGACACAAAACTCGAAGGACATAATAATAGCGACAAGAACATAGTGAGCAAATTAAGTTACATTGTTAACACCTCGACGAGGAGTAACACCAAACAATTGTAGCGACAACACATTTTCTTTTTGTACGCAAAGTTCAGGATCTAACTTACGGATATACAAAGCTTCTAACACAGCCAGATGCAACGCACATCTACCACGTGACAATATTGAGAACACATTATCACTGTACAACTCACGACAATTGGTACGGGCTGACAGATGTTGCTTGATGGACGAAGTGCGATTCTTAGCTCCGTTGGGTGTAGTCTCCTCCAATGTCCCGTCATCTCGCCTCTTCGCGGCATCACCACTATCCGTCTCTTTGCTTTTCCGCGGCCTTCCACGTTTTCTGACACTAGCCGTTGTGTGCGCGATGCCCAGTGTCCTTTCAGCTACGTCTCCTCCATTGCGGATTTCTATTGATCTCTGACAACAACAGTCAATATTCGAAAACGTGGTAGACCGCGAAAACGAACCTCAATATCGAACACCGGACAAGTTGGAGTAAGAAGATCAATAGAAATCCGCAATGGAGGAGACGTAGCTGAAAGGACACTGGGCATCGCGCACACAACGGCTAGTGTCAGAAAACGTGGAAGGCCGCGGAAAAGCAAAGAGACGGATAGTGGTGATGCCGCGAAGAGGCGAGATGACGGGACATTGGAGGAGACTACACCCAACGGAGCTAAGAATCGCACTTCGTCCATCAAGCAACATCTGTCAGCCCGTACCAATTGTCGTGAGTTGTACAGTGATAATGTGTTCTCAATATTGTCACGTGGTAGATGTGCGTTGCATCTGGCTGTGTTAGAAGCTTTGTATATCCGTAAGTTAGATCCTGAACTTTGCGTACAAAAAGAAAATGTGTTGTCGCTACAATTGTTTGGTGTTACTCCTCGTCGAGGTGTTAACAATGTAACTTAATTTGCTCACTATGTTCTTGTCGCTATTATTATGTCCTTCGAGTTTTGTGTCGTGCTGAACTTGATACTTTTTTCACCTTGTCACGAGTGTTGTTATCTCATATCTTTACGCTATATAAGTTTTAGTCTTTCCAACTTGAGCCATTCCCTGTATAATCCTTGATGAGAAGGGACCGAAAACGTTCGGATACTTTGACAAGTGCCTTATTTTGACTGGATGTGTGTTTGCGTGGATACTTACGACCTAACACGTACCTTCGTTATTATTATTATTATTATTATTATTATTATTATTATTATTATTTTATAATAGCAATAAAAAGAACAAATTCTGCAGTCATCGCCACACTACAACGAAGTCATGTAAGTTTACCAGAATTAATTTTCTTGTCACATTCATCAGTGGAAAGTCGTGACTGAAGAGTAACCATGCTGAACAATGATTAAATATACATTCAATGATGTGTTACGAGAACAAAATACAGTGCCAAAATAGAAAGAGGGAAGGTGAGACAATAGCAGTGAAGTGAGAGCTAAGTGCAACGGTGGGTGAAAAACTAATAATTATAACGCTAAAACTGTGTAGTGAGACAAACAATCATGCTGTGCACCTACGAAAACCATTTTAACGCAACTACATGTTTCTTCTGCTTACAAAGATCAGGCTTATGCAAACGAATACAAACAGCCTCAAGTACTTTCAACTGACTAGCATACCGTGCACGACAAAGAACAGAAAAACTAAAATCATCATACACCTGCAGACACTTAGGGTGAGACAACAAGTGAAGAAAAACGGCAGACTTCTTACGATCACAATCACCATCTGATTCCTCGTCTCCAACAACCGCAATCTCGTCCTCCGTTTCATCTCCCAACTCGTCCTCAGTGTCGTCCTCCGTGTCATTCTCCTCATCAACACTGATCGGTCCCAGGCTCGTTTGACGTTGTTTAACCTCTGTTCGTTGACTCCTCCTTTGATCTTGATGGCAACTTGTTACCATTGTTGTTGTTGTTGTTGTTGTTGTTGTTGTTGTTGTTGTTGTTGTTGTTGTTGTTGTTAAATCTTGTGTTCCCAGTGTCCTCGCCGGTGCTTGATCTCCAGTACTGTAATAATTCATTGAATAATTAGCCGTTGATCGTCTAGGTCTTTGAATGTTGATTGTGTTACTTTCTTTGTTGAATTCCGTTCCCTTCAGCCTTCTTTCTCGTTGTTCACAATCAGTGCTTGCCTCATCCATATATGCACGTGCCACCGACACCACAGACTCAGCCCCAGCACCGCCGATGATAGATGTAGGTGGCGGTTCTGGGGGAGGCAACGGCAAAGACGGCGATGAGGGCATTACCTCATCACAGCGTCCACTTTGGTCTTGAGCTGAATGTTGTTGTGGTGTGTTATCTTGTGTTGTTATGGTGCATTGTGTTGTGGTGACAATATGCCCATTACCCGACTCCAAGGCTCTCGATACGGGTAATGGAGGCACTATTGCCGATGACGGAAATTGTGCTAACGATGGCTGTGGCCGAGGGTTCTTCAGTGGCCTGCCGCGTTTTGGTCGCAGTGCCCGTGCCGAGCCAGTCAGCATATGCAGTGGGACGTGCTGCTTGATACGTGCGTTCAGATGTTGAAGAGTCCTACCAACGTACCGACTACCGCATTGTCGGCACTCAAATTGGTATACCAATTTAGATGCAAGTTGGGTTGGTAGGACATCCTTCCTCACCGTGAACGCACGTACAGTTGTGAAAACGGGTACAAAATGTACCGCGTAGTAAGTTTGCTGTACAATTTTCCGTACCAAGCGACTCATGGATAATGAGAGGTTACCTTTCCAGGGGAGAGAAAGATACGTGGGACATTTGTCCGGGCCAAAACGTTTTTCCTTTTTATCCAGCCTTTCGCTCATGAGTTCCTTCAATAGATCATCAGGGTACCCGTTCTTTAGAAAAACGGACTTAAGGAAATCCAGTTCCTCAGCTAGTTTGGAAGAGGAGCAAATACGCTCTGCTCGATCCACCAAGTTACGCACTAAATTCACCTTGTATTGGTACGAACAATACGAGTCAAACATTATGTACTGGCCGGTGAATGTAGGCTTTCTGTACACAGATGTTACGGTACCCTGACTAGACTTTTCCACAAGGACGTCTAGAAAGGTTAGCTCTCACTTCACTGCTATTGTCTCACCTTCCCTCTTTCTATTTTGGCACTGTATTTTGTTCTCGTAACACATCATTGAATGTATATTTAATCATTGTTCAGCATGGTTACTCTTCAGTCACGACTTTCCACTGATGAATGTGACAAGAAAATTAATTCTGGTAAACTTACATGACTTCGTTGTAGTGTGGCGATGACTGCAGAATTTGTTCTTTTTATTGCTATTATAAAATTGTTGTCTCCACGTCGATTATTTGCATTATTATTATTATTAGACACAATCTCATAGCATGTGACAAGCATAGCTAATGCAGGGACAGAATCCCCTGAGACAAGGGCGTTGAGCCAGCCGCGGCAATAGTAAGCTAGGAAAAAAAAGCAAATATGAATTAGAGCAGAAAATGAATGGAAAATTACAAAGAAAAACGATTAACGGAAGTGAGCACTATCAAAATTCGTGCATCACCCAGGTATTCGAGAATGTTCTTCGATGATAATTATTGCGTCTAGTTCAGTTGTGATAGTAGATCTTTAAACTGACCAATAGAAGAACGGGACAGATACGGGATAGCTCCAGGCGTGACACAAACAAACAAACAAACAAACAAACACCAAATTAAAGCTGTGTGGACCCTGGCTAGCGCCAGACGTTACTGAAGTAACGTCTTCTGCATAGCTACGGGAATAAATAAATACTAATACAATCTTCCGCAGCCTACTAAAGCTCAACTGATGAGGGGTGAATTCCCCTATACACTGTGTAGAGAGATGAAGGGTATAGGTAACGAAAACAGTTCCAAAGCGTAGCCAAGGAACTTATAGCATCCTAATGTCTGTGGGGCGTCCTTTGCACCATGACCAGTAGCTCGGCTTACTTAAAGCTCATATTTGCTCTACACGGTCGAGAAAGCTTACGAAACAACTGATGGTGACCCACTTCAACACTTGGCATGGAACCAAATCTCAGCCGGCTGAAGGTTGAACCACGCAAACACAGTATCAAAGATTTCGCTACACAAGACCCATAATGCATCATAGACGAAACAGCACACAGCGAATATATCACAAATTGGTCTCACCCTGATGTTCAAGTCCTTCGCAGCTAGGATGAGCTGACTGAGGGTTCCTTTGTCTACGTCACAGAAGTCCTTGTCCCAGCTGTCAATGTTGTCAGCACCGCTATCTTTGGTTTCTAGGGAGTCATCCTCTTGCACTGGCGTATCGTTCTGGTGCCGCGTACACCATGTAATCACCTTTCTCAACGTCGCGCCATTTGCATTTAGCACAGGCAAAGTGGTGTCGTCGCCATCTTTGTGGCCACGCACGTCTAACTCGGCCTTGATTTCTAAAGCCTGTCGGGCAACGTTAATTGCACCATCGAAAACCTCGCCGTCATTACTCTCCAACTTTATGGCAGCTGCCATTTTCAAACGATGTCTGAGAATCGAAACACGTTTAATCGGTCGACTTCAATAGCAAGCAACCTTCTCTCTTTAAAACACTGCACCACACTGCAGCGGGTCAAATCGGTTTGGCGACACGAATTGGTCTAACGTTGCACCTTGAAAGCAATTTTTCAACTATTGAGCTGTCAAGCAAATGCAGCAATTGGGTGTTTTCTGGAGCTCTCTTATCTTTTTATTAGCCTGGGTTGTTTCGAGATCGCAGCTAGCGATGAGGACGCGCGGGCTGCGAGAGCACCAGCGAGCACGGGGCTCTCCGCCTAGAATACAGCTAAAATTACAAGTACAAAATCCCTCCGCATCGTGCCCACACGTACATGTACATGTAGGAAGAAGTTGGGCATGGGCTGTGTACTGTACATATTCTTAATTGCATGATTTCTATCTTCAAGTGTACAGTGTTTTACTCTCTCATTGTTTTTTTGATACAATCATGTGTTATGATAGTATTTTTACCTCCTGTATTCTACTTTATCTTTCACGGAGAAGGTGGACAGCCCAAAGCCTAGGTGCTGCGCTGGTTTTCAATGAATTGTTTTGAGTTTTCCCCCGTACAAGAGGCCGTGCCAGATTATTAAGAAAAAATGTGGTTGCGGGGTAAGAAGCTCGTCGAGTCGTCGTATCCCCCGGCATGGCGTTCACCTACTGCCTGCGTAGTGCAGGGTCTATGGGGCCAGTCGATGCAAACGTCGCTAGTGTAAAGTGAGACTCCATTGATTTAGGCTAAGGCCTGTGGGGAATTAATACAAATACAATACAATACAAGTGCAGCGCTACTCCTTGGCTGAAGCATCTCAATATTTGTGATAGATAAAGTAGTTGCGTGATAATTATTATTATACCTCACTCCATATACACCCACACTCATATACCAGATCTCCCATGAAGTTTATAAATTCCCATATACACTGTTCAATATACACCACTGAGGAAAACCATCAGAAAAAAACTCACTGAGGAGCTTTCTTTCTCTAAAAAGAAGTGTATATAGCTTTCTCTAAAGCTATATTCACTCCTTTTAGGGAAAGAAAGCTATATTCACTCCTTTTTGCTCTTGAGCATGGAGAGGTATAAATATAGAAGGGACCTCGTGTACATCGAGAAATATCGACCAGTTATAAAAACCTCGGCCTCACCTCGGTTTTTATACTGGTCTATATTTCTCGATATACACTCGGTCCCTTGTTATAAAGGAGTGAATATAGTTTAGAGAGAAAGCTATATAATTATACACTCCTTTTTAGAGAAAGAAAGTTCCTTAGTGAGATTTTTCTGATGGTTTTCCTCAGTGGTGTATAAACCTCCTTAGTGGTGTATATTGAACAGTGTATATGGGAATTTATAAACTTCATGGGAGATTTGGTATATGAGTGCGGGTGTATATGGAGTGAAGTATTATATACTTATAAGCCTCTATTGCGGAGGTGTCACGTCTCTGATTGTGTGTTTGCAGGGAATGTTGCCCGAGACTTAGTTTGCACGATTCCCCTCCTTGCTAGCAGCATTGTCTGCATAGGCCTCTAAGATCGATCTGATCAGTGGGCGGTGGAGCTTGGCATCCATGCAAGATTAATACGTGAGTCATTGCGTGGGCTGCGTTAGGGGTAATGGTGCGTGCACTGCATGCAAACCACACAACGTTCGTTTCGCCGTTTGTTCATGACAGACGGCTCTACATGTGTGCACTAAGACCTTATCTGGTGAGCTTTGGAAACAATAGTAACAAGGAAAAATGTGGAGACGCTTTGGATTCATGTGTAGCTTGTGCTCGGCTCGATGGCGCTCACCTCCCCCACTTTGGAATTAGCACTAATATCCATGAGCATTCTCAAGACAATTTTAGTAAGTAAAGTTAGTTGGAAGGCCGTTGGACAGCGCTATCGAGCAGTGCTATCGAGCAGTGCTATCGAGCAGTGCTCAAGCTGACTTTCATGCAATGGAATGTCTCTGCACTCCTTGTCAGTTTTGTGCTAGATTGTGCACGTCTGCCTGTTCGAAATCTGGTTTGGTTAGAAAACGAGCAACTCATCTAGTCGTGTTGTGCACCGCCGTCCTGTGACTCTTAAAAACCTTCTCACACGGGAAAAACCCCTAGCCATGAACGTTGTGCCCTTTTAAAAGGAACAACAGGTAAAAGATAAAGCAGTGCATCTGAAAACTCAAGGACTATCCATAAATACAGCAAATGATAGCCCTAGCTTCAACTCCTTGGTAAAGTCCAACTCCGTCATGTGAGCTATTCGGTGAGTTATCATGGGAAGCTTAGTGTTCGAAATGCTGAACTTTGAAAAGTTGCAGTTGTGTTCGTCGCCACACGATGCCATCGCCAGTTTACATTCGAAATGTAGCCATTTAAAAAAAAATTACGCTTGTGTCCTTGTGCACGGCATGGAAGGTTGAACAGATTCAACTCGTCTATCGCTTCCTGATCTGTACAGTAATGCGGTTGCGTTCCCGTTCCTGACATTCACATTTGTCGCCGCTAACCAGCATCATGAGCACTGAAATGGTTCCCGCCACTCCTTACGTATCGTCCCGGCATGCCCGGTCAAAATGCGAACTACTGTAGGCAACGAAGCCAGTGTATGATGAAGGTGAATGCACTGTTTGATGATGCTCCAACAAATCTTTCACCGTCGTATGGAATTTGTAAGAAGAGTAGTGGATCAACTGTAGGTCCAACGCAGAAGGTACCTCACAGCGCAGTTCTGTTACTTCCGTACATGCACAACATTAAATGAACAATGAACATACTCAGGTAGGCACATCGGACACACTCTGGCATTATTTTGTTCCACGTCCTCCAAGAAGGATACACATTATGTTCATGCATGTCTTCACTACATGGGATACAGGTACGCAAGTTACTTTCCCGTGATTCCCAGCCGGAGCCGCATCGTCATCATTAGCAGCTAATCAAGGATTGTGACTTTCGACCACTCCCTGATTTAATCAACGTTTGCGAGCCTGCGCCAAACTGCTTTCTCGCCACCCAACTTGGGTGGTTCAGCAATATCAGAGATAAAGAAAATACCTACGTCGCGTGAACATACTTGTTATCGTAGTCAACTCGTCCACAATACTGTCATGCATGAGGAGTACCGTTAGATATTGGCGCCCGGTTTTGTACAATTCATTTTCGCAAAGCTTCCCCCTTTTCTTTATCTCTGATATTGCTCACCCACCCAAGTTGGGTGGTGTGTTGCTTTCCTACTTCGAATTGTAGTTAGACCGCATTGGCGCTTATTAAGGGGGCACATCACCCAAAAATTTCATATGGCATTCAATTGACCGTAACTTTGGTGTTTCTCAGTGGATTTGAGTGAAATTTTGACCACACACTCCTGCCACTATGCTGGCCCTCAGGACATGATTTACAAGTTCTTGCGTCTCACTGACAGGCTTTCCAGGCCGGAAAAACTCAAATTTCCGGCATAGTGCTACGGTGTGCGAGCCAACCAGGAGCCAAACAAATGCATTTACATTTTTTTCACATTTTCGTGTCCATTCTGTCCGTGCGCGGGACCCAAACCTAAAACAAGTCCAGAAGCAGCCATGGGTGGTGGGGTAGGGCCCCTCAACGTGGCCCTGGAATCTGTCCCAACGGAACGAGTGGGCGTTCTTTCACGGACTACCACAGACCCAAGGCAATTTTTGAATTTTTTTAGGTTTGGCACGTGCTACGAGGTCGTACCTTTGATACAACATCCAGTGCTGGGACCTCCACAGCAAGCCATTTCCACAGCGCTGCAAACCAAATCCAGGATGCCCTCAGAAACCGGCAAAGACTGCCACTCACGTTTCACTACTGCCTAGTACTGAATCCTACCTGACTTCTTGACACGACTCAAACTTGCCAAAGTCACTAAATCAACGTCAACTACAATAATCAAGCCACATATCTGCAACGTCACGAGGGTGCTGGCAAAAGTCCTGCTGCACGGCGGCGGGCTTCGCCCGCCGCCGTGCAGCCCAATACGTGGTTTTTTAACGTGATTTTTTGGACTTTTTTGGACTTGGGGCAAAATTCTGCACACTTTCGCGTGTTTCCATAATACGACAAGTTGCGCACGGTCTGCTCACATTCAAATACAGTGCTGCCAACAAATGACAGCATGCAACAAAAAAATCTTTCCTTGCAAGGGCACATTTTCGGCCATAACTCTTGAACGGCTGGTCAGATAGGGACACAGTTTTCAGAGAATTTGCAGCTATTCATGCTCTTTCAACTGACGTAGCACTCAATATGAATTTACAAATTCGATTTTTCAGCGAATTTTTGGGTGATGTGCCCCCTTAAGTGGCTTTTTTCCGGCCTGTGAATCTCTACTTGTGGTCTTTATTCATTTTTTCCCGCACACACCTCACACCAGATACTCCGGTATGCACTGGCTGTTGGTAACCACCCAGGAGAATGAAAGAAAAGTCAGGAAGAGTCTGAGAAAGATAAGAAAGACCTGTGTGACCATAATCGTCGGGAATTGAACCCGCAACCTCTCGATTGGAAATCGCTGCACATACCTCTGCACCATATAAGACACACATATACACACTACTACTACTACTATGATACAGCTACCCTAAACGGGTCACGCCGCCCTCCACCCAAGCATGAGCACTATGAGGGGCAGTGGCAAATAAATAGAATCAGCTAGCAGAACTGGCAAAACAGATGAAACAATGGAGCAGAACGGACGACTGCTGTACTGTAACAACAACCTGACAGCTACAGTGACAACGACTGAAAATGAACAGGAAGGAAAAAAATTCAAAATTTCACGTCACGAAAAAACACTGTCCACGAAAGAATCCACCAAGCAAAAGGAGTGTGGGCATCCGAAATCCCACCAGGACTCCACTAGCAGTTCTTCCACGTTGACGATGTAAGCGGCAGGGCAAGGCCTCAAAAATCCGACAGACTTCCACAACGCTTGACCAGTGCACTCATGACGACGAAAAGATTGAAGTTTCAATTCCCACCATTCCGCCATTGGGACCTTCCTCTCCGCACTCGCTCGTCCACTCCACTGAAAAACAACGAGTTGTTCCAGCACTCCACCAGCCAATCCGCAATTCCCACCACTGCATTCTTCGAGCTTGGATTCTTCACAGCACTCGAGGGACAGCTACTCCACTGCGAGTGGTGGACCACGGCCGACGCAGCAGTGACAATATCAAAGTAAATTGTCCTGCAAGCTACATCGCGATTCCGCGCTCCAATCATGCAGCACTACCTTGGCAGTGTGCGAGGGTGCTCCAGGGTCGACTCTGGCTACGCCAGAGTCGCCCTGGGCAGGCAGAAAACATATACACACACACACACACACACACACACACACACACACACACACACACACACACACGCACACACACTTCACCCGACCCCCAACAGACACGCTCGCTCATGTACACACACACCGCACATCACCTCAGACCTGCCCATCGCGGAAGCGATGATAGCGAACAGCTATGTTATACACAGCAACTTGTGCTTTGACTACACCATTCAACAGCTCACAAGGCTGATGAATTGACCGCCACGGATTTTAGCCTGGTATCCACCACACAGCTGATTGAAGCGGCTTTTCCTGGCCACTCACTCGCTCGCGCGAACGCACACAGACACAGGCGCGCGCCCGCACGCACGCACATAGTCCGGTATCACACAATGTCAAAGTCGGGCTCAGCACATTTGATCGTCAGGAGTTTCGACCTAGGGTAGGTATTACACTTGTACATTATAATATTACAACTTGGCCGTGATTAGTCAGCCAGATACGAGTTCATGAACAGCAAAAATACTCAAGAAAAAACACACACTCGGGGGGAAAGAGATTGTTATAAGCAGAGCTACTAAGAAAAGATACAATGTATTGTCTACAGTGGTTGTACTACGAGAGAGGGGTATAGACATGGAAATTATTTCAATCAATAGAAAAATGAAAATTCAAGTTTGACGACAGTAGCGTCTTCTCTATGAACATTAGATAGGTAGAAAAAATGAACTGGTCTCGGCTTTGCTGCTGCTGCTGGTCTGTGCTCAAGAGACGAATCAGGAAACTAATCATCTACACACTCACATAATGTACACGACTGCCAACACCGTCATCACCATCACCCAAGTGTAGACAGGGTACAGGTAGGGTCACGGATAAGCTGCTGAAGCCGGGACACCAATCTGGCATTCTCACGATACCGTAAAAGCCATAGTGTATGCAACACAGTATGAGACTGAACAGCTCTCACAAACCTTTCCAAACAATCATCATCATACTGGAAACCATACCTCTGTGCATACAGCTCACACAGGTTAGGGCATGACTCAACAATTTCAATAACACATGACAGAGGGACAGCACCTACACCACGGAGAGTGTATGTGTGGGACACATCGGCTACACTCAGCTTAGAACAAGTAGACCATGCTTTACACACTGATACAACACCATCCCTACCTACACAATTTCCACCCACATCGACATCCACTAGACTGCCTGACAAAGACCGAATGATGGACGACAGTATACTGCCATCGTCACATGAATTGTAGCCAAGAGCTAGCGTGCGTACACTCTTGCAGTGCAACAGACCAGCAGCAATGCTTCGCAGACCAGCATTACCACAGTCAGAATGACCGAGATCAATGGTACTGCTATCAAAGCAATAATGTGTGCTGAGAAACTGCCCAATAGATACGCAATCAAAAAGAGATAGGCGTACACTGGAAAAGCTAATGCCTTTGTGAAACACTTGTGAAAAGAATGAACAATGACCATCACAGTACGCACCTTGATACTGGCAGTGTTCATGATGAGCCACCAGAAGATGAACCAGATAGCGCCGTTCCGCGGTCGACTTCGCTGGACGAACTGCAGCCGTAGCAGTAGCGTCCTCGGTGGATGACGGGACCGGTGTCTTGGTGCTCGGACGCATCACACTCTCGCATTGTAATGCCGCGACGGGATTGACGTTGCGCACAGCAGTGAGGAGTACTTCCGTGTTGGGATCCACTGCCTCCTTCTTCCACACATCGATGAGAGTTGACAGAAATAGTTCATCCGTCAACTCTCTCCCCCGTGGCAAAGCGCTCTCGACACGTTGGCAGCCGTTGCCCTCACCGCATGTCTCGTCCAGCAGCTTGTAGGCCAGTTCTTTCATTTTCTCATACGTGAGCGTTGCACAAAGCGTCGACTGCATCCTTTGAAGACCTGGACGTGCAGTCTTGCGATGGGAGTAGCTGACAATGTCAGCCACAAGACGAGAGTCGGCAGAGTCCGATGTCGACGATGAACGCTTCTCACAGATTAGCCGCCAGAGATGTTCCATGATGATGAACGAGGGTTTGCGCGGTAACAGTGTAATGAGGAAGCGCCAGAACATTGTCATGTGACCACTGTAATGACCGACTCTCTTCACCAGCCATGCCGCGTCATGCTCGTCCTTCAGCACTTCACGTAACAGATACCATGCCGACATGAATTCCTGTAGGGACAGGTGAGCGAAGCGATACTGTCGGTTCTCAGTCGAGCTGCCGTCTTTGTAAGCAATCAGAAGTCCAAGCTGAAGAGCGGCATCAATTAGACCGGCGCTTTTCACTTCTGACTCGCTGAACACGGCCTTTTGCACCGACAACATTGCAAGTGCAAAGCGGGAGACCTCGTGCAGCAACTCCATCTCCCGTGCATTCGCCTCGGCGAACGACTTGTGCAATTTGCCTGCATTCCGCTCCAAGACACGTAGAAGTAGCGACTCGTACAATGCCGTGCTCGATTTCGCCAAGCCACGTCCACTGTGGTACAGTTCACATGCCAGAGCAGCAAATAATGGAGTTCCCATCAATGCTAGCATGTTCGGCTGTGCATGCAGCTTCTCCAGCATCTCCTCCGCTTGTTTTCCGCCCACCACTTTTCTCACGTACGTCTTCACGTTCTCTTGTGAGAATCCGATAACCTCCAGTTGTTGCTGGTACTTTCCGCATTGGCTTAACGTGTACGCATCGGCGCATGGTCGAGATGTGACCACTACATGCATATCAACACTGCGTTCCCTCAACAGCATGTCTTGCATGTACGGGCTACATTTCTCCAGGCTGCATTCATCCATGCCGTCAAGTACAACACAGAGACGTGACGGATGACGGCGAAAGTAACGAGCTATCTCCTCCAGTTCATCTTGCTCCATGTCAAACCTGTCGAATCGAGCAGCCAGCAACTCACACAGGTTAGTCGCAGATCGCACCTCAGCGCGTCGAAACTCAACAGCCAAGACAAGATCAATTTTCTCCTTCCACAGCGACTCTATAGCCCACAGGTATTCCAGCATGAGAAGGAAGATTGTAGATTTGCCACTGCCTGCACTGCCAAACGCAAGCACGTTTTTCTTCTTCGCTCCGATAGACACATTGCTAGTGGCACGGGCCAGCAGTCCACATTCGGAATCAACTACTCCGCTGGCACCTGCTTGGTCCTTTGCACTATCGCTACCTGTGTCAGAGAAGATATCGCTAAGCGCAATGCCACGTGTCTTTGCGGACTTTCCATCCTGAGCTGCTCTGCTCGCATCTAGCTGGCGTGCTCTCTCAGATTCGGAGGAAAAGAACGACTCGCTCTTGAAAAGTGTTTCTACTTCATCCTTCGTAAGCAGAGTAAGATTGACAAAGAGCTCTCTCAAAGCTATTTCCCTATCTGTTCCTAAACCTCCACTGATTTGTACACCACGATCCTTGACTGCATCACGCAATCGTGTCTGCGCTTTCAGGAGAGACGCTGGTAATGAGAGACCTTCCGCCATCGTCAGACCTCAAAGGAGTATCGATCGTGTCTTCATTCTCTACATAATTATTGCAGAAAGCACTGTCATAATCAGTGATCAACTATTTTTTTGCACCGATCCGAAGACGCACATGCATAATATGCGCATATCCGCCCGTCATCAATACCGGTAATCATGGCATGCACACGCATCTTTGATTTTAAATTTTTTTATCATGGTCATTCATTGCGTCCTTCCCACATTTTACTGCATGTAGCGGACGAGGAAATCCAGGCGATTGACCGGGGCCGGCGCCCTCAGCACGTACAGAGCGCTGCGTGCAGTGCTCTTGACTTGTTGATCCGATCGATCCTCCCGAGGCGACCAGCGCACTAGACCGCATACATGCATGTGTGTATATCCCTTATCCACGGCTGCATGGCATGGCCAGCGCCTTGGGGGCGCCGCTAGACGTGCAACCGGATTTCCATGTCCACAACAGTAGTATGCGGACCCTGAATGCTTGAGTGCTTTCATGGCATGTCGCCTTTGGGGAAACCTGGTGCCGTGGTGGTGGTGTGCGGCCAATAGGAATAGGCGAGGTTTCACCACGTATAACTGGCAAGGTGATTTTATCCATCGCTGGAGAATCGGTCCAGGATTTGGCGGGCACTGTGCCGCTATGTGTCGGCCATGATTGTGGCAAAGAGGCGGCAGTTCATACGATTGCTTCGACTTTCGCCGATCCCGACACTGACGGGATGCTTTTTGGCAGATGCATCGAATCCGTTTTAAAAATAGACTCAATCGCCAGGTTTGTGGGTTTGTCTACACAATACTCATCACCTGTGTCCCGTACTCGCGCTGTACTGGCGCATGGCACCGGTTCTCATCAACACCTAACGGGAGCCGTCGAATATGTACGTAGCGGGAGAGTGCATTCTTTCAGTGGAAGGTACAACCGAAGGTGATCCCTTGGCGATGGAATTGGTATGAATGGCACTTATTCCGCAGGCTGAGGGGGCTTGATCCCTCCAGCAGTGCCACTGTGGTATGCGGATGGCTCTTCTCCGGCTAGCAGGCTTGCGCGATTGCCGCACTGGTGGGGTATACTCGCTGAGCATGGTCCCCGTTATGGCTACTACATGAATTCTAGTAAGTCGATCCTTGTCGTCAAGGACATCTGCCGGGAGGAGGCAGAGCTTTTGTTCGAGGGCACGGACATCGCTATTAACACTGATGGTTCAGGATACCTCGAAGCTGCAAAGTACTGCTATTGCCCTTCTAGATATTGGTTGGTTGGTCTTTATTTTCACTTCGCACATTCAAACGGGATGACGACCCAATAAAATGACGGCGAAGGCTTAGCCTAGAAGTGGCTACGGAAGAACATAGCAAAAGCTATGGAAGCACATAGTGTGAGATATTGCATACGATCGCCAGACAGCCTCGTTCTCTCGCTCTCTCTCTCTCTCTCACTATCTCTCTCTCTCTTTTGGTCTTCCTTTCTCCATTCTTGATTATCACCAACTCCTCTCTCGCATTTACCTGAGCTTACAGTCTTCTCCTTGTATCTTCGTGTTTTCCCGCACTATCGCCTTTCGCCGTTGGAAAGCGTACGGTAGCTTGATTTGCTGGCGGTTTGCTTCACTGTCTTTTGTTCTTTGAGTTTTCTCCTTCGAGACAAGAGAGACATATTTTTTTCCTTACAATGAATCTTCGAGACTGATTCCAGAAATTGTAAATAATTGGTCCTTCGAGCCTCTCAGACGATGGCTGACGTAGTGAAGCGGAAGATCGCCAAAGCGAAGGCGAAGGCAACCTTCACGAACCTTCGCCGCGGACTACTCGTCGCCATCGATGAACCAGACTTAGACAAAGACAAGATCAAGTACAATCTTGTTTTACTTGAGAACGGCGTGAACGCCGTGATGGAGATTATCACCGAGTTATCCAGCGCATGTAGTACCAGTCAGGACAGTGTGTTTCTTGATGGTCTTTGCAAGGATGCTGATGATCTGGAAAACCAGTATACAGATGCTGTTACTCGTGCGAGTACAGTTTTGGCTAGCATGAGCCGTTACAATAGTACGTGCACCAGCGAGGCGACGGGTGTGCGGTACTCACGCAACCCTGATCGAGTACGAGAGTATTTGGAGTCTGTGTCTGCGGCAAGGACAGTGCGAGCTGCACAGGATCAGTTACAACAGGAATCCACACACGTAGAATCTACACATATGCAGAGTAGCACCACAGGTAGTGCGAATGTCAGTGTGTCTTTGGGTGCACCTACACAGGCTACAGCTGCTCTGTCCAGTGCAAGTAGACCTACGCAGGGCCAGGCCGTCCCGTCGTATGAGTACCATGTCCATGAGTACAGCGTTGACCAAGGTCCGCCCGACATACATGTCAACGGGGATCCGGTATACCCACATGCGGCGCTCACTGATGACCTCGAGGTCAAGCCTCCGCGTGGGCTGATGGCCACAGCTACAGAGAGCCTCTCAAATCCGAGGTCAACATCGCCGGCTCAGCCGCCGTGCACGGAGTTTTCGAACTCCCCGACGCAGCAGTCGTACGCAGAGTTTTTGAACTCTCTGGCTTCGCAGCAGCCGCCGTGTACGGAGTTTTCGAACCCTCGGCCGCACGCGCAGCCGTCGTACACGGCGTCTTCGAACTCTCTGGCTTCGCAGCAGCCACCATGCACGGAGTTTTTGAACTCTCGGCCGCAGCCATCGTACACGGCGTCGAGCTCTCCGGCTTCGCAGCAGCCGCTGTACACAGAGCTCTCGAGCTCCGTGCCGCAGCCGGCCCACTCAGCGCCACGACAGTCGTCAACACAGGTCAGGCAGCAGCCGCTGTACACAGCGTTGTCAAGTACGAGTAGTTCGGTGCAGCAGCCGTCCTACTCTGCGCCACAGCAGTCGTCAACGCAGGTGCAGCAGCCTCTGTACACAGCGTTTTCCAGTAGTTCTCTGCAGCAGTCGTCGCACTCGGTGCCACGACAATCGTCGACGCAGGCCACACAGCAGCAGCTGTCCACCGTGTTTTCAAGTTCCGTACAGCAGCCGCCGCACGCAGCGCCGCAGCAGCCGCTGTACACAGCGTTTTTAAGTTCCGCACAGCAACCGCTGCAGCTGCCCCCGCACGCAGCGCCGCCGCAGCAGCCGCCGCACGCAGCGCCGCACGCAGCGCCGCAGCAGCCGCTGTACACAGCGTTTTTAAGTTCCGCACAGCAACCGCTGCAGCTGCCGCCGCACGCAGCGCCGCAGCAGCCGCCGCACGCAGCGCCGCAGCAGCCGTCGCACGCAGCGCCACAGCTGCCGCCGCACGCAGCACCACAGCAACCGTCGTACGCATTGTCGACGCCAGACCAGACTCGGAGCGGCTTCCAACCATACAGTCAAAACCCGACGCTGTCATCGCAGTCAGCACGTTTACCCGTTACGCCGCAATTGTCGCCACCTGCACTGACTCCCTCACCTGACAGTTCCTCAGGTCAAAGTCCACACAGCGCGGCACCATCTGATGTCTATCGCCATTTGAAGAAGATCACCATCCCAACTTTCAGTGGCGACAAGAAGGCGTACGACACCTGGCGTACGGCATTCATGGTGTGCGTGGATCAGCAGCCAATATCAGCCGAGTTGAAGCTCCTTCAACTCCGCCAGTGCCTCACGGGCCCGCCGCTGAAGAGCATTGAGGCATTTGGCTACTCAGCGTCCGCGTACTCAGCCGCGATAAGTCGCCTAGAACACAAGTACGGTGGCCTTCGTCGTAAGACGGCCGTCCACATGACCGCACTCTCCCAGTTTACGCCCATTCGGGATCGGGGCACTGCCGCAGAGTTTGAGCGCTTTGCTGACTTGCTGCAAGTCGCTATCATCAACCTGCAGGATGTTGGGCGACATGGCGAATTGGCCGCAGGGACATTCTGCACCCAAGTGCAGCAGAAATTGGGCCCGGAGCTGCTGACCAACTATAACAGATGGCGATGTGACACAGGGGCTGAGGAGTCCGTACCCCACCTACTGCAGTGGGTGCTGCGCGAAGCAGACTTCCGCACGGAGGCGGATGAGACGCTGCACAGCATCGCCAACATGACACTGGGCTCCCGGTCACCGCCATCCGCCAAGCCTTCCAGGTTTGGACCAGCTACGGCGTCTGCGTTAGCAGTGTTGTCCACCAACCCTTGTGCTTACTGCTCTCAAGATCATGCTGCCGCACAGTGCTCCGTTATTACTTCACTCGCGAGAAGGAAGGAAATAGTGAAACAGGACGGGCGTTGCTTCGTGTGCCTCAAGCAGCATCACTTGGCCCGCAACTGCCAGTCAACGTTAAAGTGCGCCAAGTGCAGCCGGCGACATCATGTCAGCATCTGCGATGGCACGCTAGCGCTTGCTGGCAAGGACAAGTCGTTTGGCACGGCCACCAGGTCCGGTCAGCGACGTGCGTCGCCAGCCAAGGACCTCTCGACTGAAGCGGGCACATCCGCAGCTGTGGGCACGGTCGGCAATGGTGGAGCCGTGCTGCTCCAGACGGCTAACGCTACAGTCTGCTCCCCAGCAGACCCGACCCGCACCGCCACGGTCAAAGTCGTTATGGATGGCGGCAGCCAGAGATCCTTCGTGGCGTACGATGTGACCAAGCAGCTGGGTCTACCAACCCTTCAGGATGAGTGGATCTGCCTGAATCCGTTTGGTTCGCGCGAGGGCAGTGCTGCCAGCTGTGTGCAGATCGTCCGTCTCCGCGTTCAATGTTCCGACGGCGGGGTGATCGACTTGGACTGTGTTGTATCCAACACTATGTGCCCACCCGTCCACAACCAGCATCCGCATCTAGCCGCTACCCTGAAGGTCCTCCAGAGGAGAATTTATCTCCAGCAAAGCGTTGTTGATTCGCTAAATTCGTCTCGAGACATATTCAACCAGTGCAGTGGTGATAAATGTAGAATGTTGAATCTGTGATAATTGTCGACAATGGAGAGAGAGGCTGATATCTGCTGTCGCAGGGAGAGTGAAGCTGCTGGAAGTAACAACGGGGAGCCCGTTTGTATCACCTGAACAACCAGACCTCAAAGCAGCTTGACCAAATCGGAGGGTGCCTCGTTGCTTAGCGTGAATATTACACCGACATGAATTACTACAAATATGCTGGTGAGTTTTTATCTTGTTTTGTTCGTATGCTAGTACCCTGGCCTGGAGTTCTCGTTAGCAAATTCCTATTCCCTGGCGTTTTCTAAACATTCCGTGTAGTACTGAATACGTGATCAAGTATTCCGGTTTGGGTAGATGTGGAATTTAGATATGCATTTTATACAAAATTCTATTTTCCAAATAGAGCGTTTGTAGAGAAATGGTTACCCAAATACAACAAAATTGATTCTGCAGTTCTACAACTTGTACTGAAATCCAGTCAAAGTAAAAATGATTCTTCATGACAGTTGGGGTCAATGAAATCTGATCCAGGCATAAGTAGAGGATATAACGCGAGTCAGAGGGTTATACCGGCTGAATATAAATCCCGACTGCGATAGCAGGAGGGATTTATATGAGGGTACGGTATAACCCGACTACGAGGGTCATATCCTACTTATGCCAGGTACCCCTACGCATTTCCAGAACAACGAACCTATTTGGAGATCTCCTACATCATGCAGTACATGAACATCTTCTGATGGTTATCAGTTGTCAGCTGAAAGAATGGTCAAGCAAGGTCAGAAGGAGATTCCTCCGTGGATGTTTGGCATAAGATTTCCTTTCAGTTCCAGTGCATATTGTAGCATCTTCATGATCTTGTCTTGAGTCGTGAGCGGTGCGGAAGGCGACTGAATTGCTGCGGTGCTGGAGTTTGTCGTTGAATCAAACTACCGTCACTAGTTAGATTACAGCTTGGACTCTTTGGGAGTAAGTGTTACTATAATTATGGTACAGTGCTGATTTTCACATGCGGCATCTCATAATCAGTTTTGCTTGCAAGTAGATGCATTTGCATACACTGTTTTGTATCACATTTCAATCCAATCTATTGTAGCCTTTTCCAATCGGGTTGAAGTACATGTACACTGGTATTTGTACACTGGTATTATAAACTTATTTACGAAGGAGACAGTCTGTTGATGATCTTCAACTCTTCGAAGTACAATGTACATTGCTGACCCATTCGGGATACTTCGTGGTTATTCGACGTTCTTTATCCTCAGATTCAGTATAACAGAATACTCTGTAGACGAATTCCAGGTCATTCTTCTTTTCCATTGTGTACTGTTCCTCGTCAGTGTGCCGTTCTGTGTGGAGTGTACACGTGCATGTGGTGTCCGTTGTGTCTGTTTATGTATGGTCCGTGCGCTGGAGTACTGCCGCCGTACAAGTTCACTGCCTTTCAGGCAGTGAACATGTACGGTGGCAGTGCCCTAGCGTAAGTACCGTGCACCGGGATTTATATTCTATATAAATCCCGCGCGGGATTTATACTGGCCAATATAACCATGGCTAGACGAGCGCTGATTGGCTGAAAACAGGCCCTCCGTACCGTACCATGGTATAACGAATGGTGACGCCTGTCACCCCAAGAACGAATGCCCATTTGGTGGGGGATACCAAAGTACTCGAAAGTGGTGCGTGTTTCAATGTGGCATTTGGAAGTTTTATATGATCTCTGGTCAATGTAACATACGAAAACCATCATGAATTGCAGGCCTCGAACGCAACTCAGACCAGAATTGGCAGTTCCCTAAGTAATATGCGTTATAATTCCATGGCCCTAGCTGTAGTTATAGAGGTTTCTTTGCACATTATTCTTATAGTCGATAGGTTTATACTGATGGCCACAAACTACGGCAGTTCAAACTTCACTGATGTGTTCATGAGCTGAGAGATTTCTCTCCACTATTTCTGTTGTGCACACAGGTCTGTCCAATATGCATTGACCGTATTGGGTATGGTATCTGCTCTGAGAAGGGAATCGCTGGAGCCACAGTCCAACTAGGCAGGCTTTCAAGAAACAGAGAGGAGCCATCTTTGCAAGCTGATACCTGATGTGTACCGACAGAATTCTCACGAGATACCTTACGGACTACGTCTGGTGTATACTTCATAGTACTCCTTCGACTACTGTCTAGTATCAAGTCGACTGGAACAAGTTCAAACAACTCTTGCTTCAACCGAGCCGTCGATTAGACAAACAAAACATTCTCTCATAATACTAGAGCACTCTGACAACTCCCGACCTATTCCTAACGATTGCCACCGCTTATAAATATGTAGAGTGCTGATTGGAATGTGCTCATAATCTCAACAATTCAGTGCTATAATTATTTGAACAATGTGTTAGAAATTATTCCACTTTCCTTCCATAAATGTTGTATCCACATATAATCCACAGTGCTGCAAAGTTTCAGAATTCTCACGGTATCAAACAAAATTATTTCAAATACAGTGAAATTGTTCGTGGACATTATAGCGTAACTTGTAGTTCCCTGGTCCTTTTCTTTGCTATAAATTAATCCTTTGCTCTCTAGCTGCCGGCGAGTCCAACAGTGAAATTGTTGGTTCATATTTATAATGTGGGTATGTAGGGGGGGGAACATATTTCTATATAAGGGACCTGCAACTGTAATACCACAGTATAGTAGCCGGCAAATATGTAGAAAACAGAAATGCATGTTACCATCATTGTACATGGACGGGCGCAGCAGGCCGAAGCTATCAGCCAGAACAGGATTTACAATCACCTAGAGATACTTGAGCTATTCCAGTATTCTCCGTGAACTGTCCCATTCCACAATGGTTCATGCCACCATTATTTCTGGTAGTATCCATGTGCATAATTCAAAGACCATCTCGGATTCTTCAGCAATTTGTGCCACGGCAAAAGACAACGCTTGACTCGGTCACTGGGGCTGTCAAACTTCCCATCACAAATGAACTTCAATTTCTCATCTGCTTCAAGTATATGTACTGCCATGACTTGACCTTGCTTCATCCACAGCTGGGCGAAGATTGTGGCGTTGAATTCCATAGCGCACCTTCTTGCTGCCATGCAGGAGTATGTTGAGAGAAGTGAACATATTTTTACTAAAAAACAACAGCCACTGAAGAGGATAGCAATAGCCTTGGGTGAATTTCCTGCAGGTACACGCTGTTGGTAGGTCTGCTGGTCCGTCGCCATATCGTCAAGTTCAGAAATCACCTGTACTACACTACACATCTTGTCGAAGGGATCCTGATCGAATAATTTCTGGTCATAAAATTCACTAAACTGAGGGCGAGACAAATAGTCAGTACTGATCGATTCCGTCAAGCTGCTTTGAAGTCTGGATGCTCATGTGATGCTAACAAGCTCCCCGTCGTTACTTCCAGCAGCTTCACTTTCCCTGCGACAGCGGCTATCAACCTCTCTCTCCATTGTCGACAATTATCACAGATTCAATATTCTACATTTAGCAGCACTGCACTGGTTGAATATGTCTCGAGACGAATTTAGCGAATCAACAACGCTTTGCTGGAGATAAATTCTCCTCTGGAGGACCTTCAGGGTACCTGGAAGGGTATAGAAGACGGGATCGCTCACGACGTTGAGAGAACATAGAAAACAACCTCCTCTTCGATTGAAAATTGGCCAAAAAGTGTGTGAAATGTATGTGCGCAGATGCATTTCCACTGGCAAGCTAATCCCTCATTACGTCATCAGCGCTCGCTCGGTGAAATTCAAAAGTCGTCTTCCTGCTCGACTCGATCGCTTCTGGAGACTCGTTCTTGTTCGAGGGGTCTTCTCTTTCACCAACCTTCGTCTTGGCATCGAAAACTCGGCGTCGAAAATGAAGAAGGAGTGCCCCTTTAAATCCTCTCGGAAAAGTTGGAGACTCTCCGAAAAGTTCGAGAGCTGTTCTTATATCCTCTCCGAATTTTAGGAGGCTCTCTAAAGCTCTCCAAGCTTCAGAGGTGGTTGAAACTTGGAGATTCCTGCGGTTTGGGATCAGCGCATGCGAACTAGGCTAAAACCCACGTGTTGATCATGAGTGTACGCATTTCCCTTTTCGCATACGCACAGCGCATACTATTTTCGTGGCACTCAAGATCGCGGCCCCTTTGGCGCTTCATTTTGCTTGACATCTGCAAAATATCTCCGAATTCTTCGAGACCCGTTCTTGAAGAATCCCAGTTTCTTCGATTTCTCTTTTCTTCTTCTCCTAGAAGCTAGAGAATTTAAGAACGCACCCTTAGAGATACATTTTTATTTCATACAACCTTTATTTTCAAGACTTGGTGAAAACACTGGCCAATATTAAGAGAGTGGGCCAGCCACGGCGAAAAAGAAGTAAGGAGAGATTTGTCCGTGGTCTGGTTGTCTTGGTCTTTGTCATGATGATCGCGTCATATGTAAAAAGCGGAGTTACAACGCGACATTTCATAGATGTTTTAGTGACTCTACAGCGTGCGTGTAATATTAGAACAAGTGACAATTTGCCTGGGAAATCGACTTTTAGGAGAAATTTGGTGAAAACTAGTTTTTTACCGAATCCTATTGGTATGGGTGTGAGCTCTTGGAAAACGAAACATTAGACGTATCAGTGGATACGTATCACTACGATATGGCTCGTTTCATACGTCCATATCCCAAAGGCGATGTGTCACAAAATGTATGTTTTGCCAAAATGTGCTTGCACATCACCTCAGAAACATAGAACATGGCAAATGATTCCAAGATGTAGTATATTTTATGACAGTTAGAACTGCTATAGTTGTTTTCAAGAGGTCTGAAGCTACTCCGGTCAGGGCAGGCATTTCTTGGATGCAGATAGTGGCAATGTTTGCTATAATAATCCACATTCTTTGTTCCGTTGGGACTGTAGCTTGTGCTCGTTTTCGTTGCGCTTGCCTTCCCCTCTTTGGTCTTTCCATAACCTTGAACCTTCCAAGTTGGAAGGCTGTCGGTTAGCGCTACGGAGATGTGTTGAAGCTAGGTGTCAGGACGTCGAATGTCTCAGTGCTCTGTCGATCTAGCTGTTTTCACTGAGCCTCCGGAAATTGGTCCTCGGAGCTTGTTGTTGTAGAAGTTTATTTAAAGTCGCACCACAAACAGGCGATTTCGCCTCCTTTGATACATGTGGACGACAGAAGGAATGAGAGAGGGGGGGACAGAAGTATGGAGAGAGGAAGGGTAGAAAGAAATAAGCAATCAACCTCAGGCTTACACCAAAGCAAAAACGGAATGGGAACCTACTATACAAAACAGCTTCATACATATATTGCAAAACACGTTTACTATTCTGCAGTCCGCTATACCACAGAAACACACTAGCCGAAAAGCATTTAAACGGAGCCATGATGCGCTTTTAGCAGGGCACAGAACTGAAGGTGTCTGGGCTCGGAACGGAGATAAGGCGGGAGCTGGTTCCACAGGACTGCGCCGATGAACTGCATGGTCGCTCGACCCGCAGGACCGGGCCAAAATGGTACTCGAACGAGGTGATGTGCTGCTCCCCGAGTGCGGTCACCAGTAACTCTCACGAAGAAGCTGGTGAAGAGGGAGCTAGCTCGGGAGAACAGACAACGACGGACAAAGATAAGGAGCTTAATGTTAAACATGTCCTCCAGGGTGGTGAGGCGGAGCTGTTTAAAGATCGGGCTCGTGCGCGACCACGGTGGCAGACCGAAGAAGCCGCGGATAGCGCACTTCGTTAGACGTGTGAGGGGCTCCATGTTGCCAATTTGAAGTGACGGATAAAAGGCGTTGGAAGCGTACGACAACCTACCCTGGATCATCGACCTGTAAAACAGGATCTTTGACGCCAGGGTGAGGCTTCGGCGGCTCCGCCACAGCGCACCTACTGACTTCCGCACCTGCTGGATTGTGTGATTGACGTGAGGCTCCCAGGAGAGCTGCCCATCTACCATTACGCCCAGGTACCGCGCTTGTTCCACAACTGCAAGGGCTCCATTCCCACAGCGAATTGTAATGTTATCTGTGGCAGGGGCTGGGCCTCTTGGGATGATCAACAGAGCTTGCGTTTTCTTTTGGTTCAGCATTAGTCTGCGGTCCTCCAACCACTGCGACAGGCCAGTGATGGCTGTGCTTAGAGAAGAGCACACTTGTTCGCAACTGCCCGAGGCTTCAATTGCAATGTCGTCGGCAAATTCCTGGTTTGTGACCTGATGGGGCAAGCAGCATCGAAGATTACGGATGTATAGTGTGACCAGGAGGGGGCCGAAGACGGATCCTTGCGGCACCCCTCGACTGCATGCGACGTATTCCGAGCAATTTCCGCCCACAACTACGCGTTGAAGCCGATCACTCAGGTAAATTGTGAACCATAGCTGGACAGTACCGCCGACCACAATGTCGGATAGCTCCTGTGCCAAGATGGTGTGTTTGACACAGTCGAAAGCCTTCGACATATCCACGAATATCACACCTGTGAGTTTGCGCTCATACTTCGCTTTCAGCCAGCGATTGACAGCTAGCACAAGAGCGTCCTCCGTACTGTGGTTCTTCCTGTACGCGAACTGCGAGTCAGGGAGAATACTGTGATCGGTCAGAAAGGATGTAAGCTGAGCTTTGACGATCTTCTCGAGGAGGCGAGAAACGACTGGTAGTAGAGAAATAGGTCGATACGCAGTAGGCTGACAAGGGTCAAGGCCGCCACCTTTGAATAGCGGCGACACATTAGCAATTTTAAACTGACGGGGAACACACCCCTGACATAACGAAGTATTGAAAATCATGCTGAGCGAGGGAGCCAGTATTGATGCCGAGTTTCCAAGGACAATACCCGGCAAGTCAGCTTCGTCGAGTATCCCTTCCACAACAATCGAAATCGACAGCCCGCTGTGCGCACCCTGACGAAACACGTTTCGCAACGTCACTGATGTTGTGCCATCTTTGTGGCCCATAAAATCAACCCTTTTTTTAGTGTTGCTTGGAATAAACTTCCTGAAGATATTCGTTCACTCTCTACAACAGCGAAATTTATTATTGCTGTTCGTCGGTATCATTCGCAATCTATGTTTTCTTTGAAAGGTATTCCTGACTTTTGTGTCTAGGCTAACCACATCTATGATAGTTTCAATAGTTTGTGTATATTTGGACTTTACGGAGAATTTCAAAGTTTTAGGAAATTTATAGAGGCCACATGCCACGTACCGCTCTTTTCTCTCCGAAACTCAACACTTGCAAGCCAGATATGAAAGAAAGAAAAAATCATCAGTCACACCACCGGGACTCGAACCAGGGACCTTGCTATTCGCGAGCAATGCTCTAACCAACTGAGCTACAGTATGACTCTTATCAACAGTGATGACAAATCTATCCTTCTTCGATCAATCCATATCTGGCTTGCATCATACTGGCACCTCACACCAATCAATAGGGCCCTCGGCCATTCGCTTGATATCATGGGGAGCAGATCAAACTATGTCCACTGCGAGCAAATACAAATCGCAATTTAAAATTTGGACTTCACGTAGAATTTCAAAGTTCTTCCACTAATGATTAATATTCTTGTCTACAACTAGATGTGCACTCATATCACAACCATAGCGACGAATAAAGAAAACGGAGCGTCTCTGTAAGTTTGTATCCCTGGTGATGTTTGTGCCTGGAGAGCACGATAAAGTGGTGCTCTTCAGGCACAAGTCCCATCCCACGTATTTCATCATTCAAGCGAAAACAGGAAGTCCTCTCGACAGGCGAACAGAACAGCCTTTGGGGAATCATTAAATAAATAATACTAATACAATCTTCCGCAGCCTACTAACGCTCAACTGATGATGGGTGAATTCCCCTATACACTGTGTAGAGAGATGAAGGGTATAGGTAGCGAAACCAGTTCCAGAGCGTAGCCAAGGAACTTATAGCATCCTAATGTCTTTGCACCATGACCAGTAGCTCGGCTTACTTAAAGCTCATATTTGCTCTACATGGTCGAGAAAGCTTACAAAACAACTGATGGTGACCCACTTGGCATGGAACCAAATCTCAGCCGGCTGAAGGTTGAACCACGCAAACACAGTATCAAAGATTCTGCTACACAAGACTAGGCCTTGGCGGATAATGCCGGCAGAAAAATTGGCAGAATTCGGTACTTTTTCTGGTAAGTTTCATGCATGTTTGGTATGTGGATAAAGAAATGGAGCAGAATTCGAGGAATTGCCCGCCATAAGGTTTGTATGGTTCTGCCAATTTCGGTGCAAAAAAAGCAGAATCTGCCACCTTTTCGAGCATTATCCGCCAAGGCCTACACAAGACCCACAATGCATCATAGACGAAACAGCACACAGCGAATATATAAACAAATTGGTCTCACCCTGATGTTCAAGTCCTTCGCAGCTAGGATGAGCTGACAGAGGGTTCCTTTGTCTACGTCACAGAAGTCCTTGTCCCAGCTGTCAATGTTGTCAGCACCGCTATCTTTGGTTTTTAGGGAGTCATCCTCTTGCACTGGCATATCGTTCTGGTGCCCCGTACACCAAGTAATCACCTTTCTCAACGTCGCGCCATTTGCATTTAGCACAGGCAAAGTGGTGTCGTCGCCATCTTTGTGGCCACGCACGTCTAACTCGGCCTTGATTTCTAAAGCCTGTCGGGCAACGTTAATTGCACCATTGAAAACCTCGCCGTCATTACTCTCCAACTTTATGGTAGCTGCCATTTTCAAACGATGTCTGAGAATCGAAACACGTTTAATCGGTCGACTTCAATAGCAAGCAACCTTCTCCTTTTAAAACACTCCAGCGGGTCAAATCGGTTTGGCGACACGAATTGGTCTAACGTTGCACCTTGAAAGCAATTTTTCAACTATCGAGCTGTCATGCAAATGCAGCAATTGGGTGTTTTCTGGAGCTCCCTTATCTTTATATTAGCCTGGGTTGTTTCGAGATCGCAGCTAGCGATGTGAACGCGCGGGCTGCGGGAGCACCAGCGAGCACGGGGCTCTCCGCCTAGGATACAGCTAAAATTACAAGTACAAAATCCCTCCGCATCGTTCCCACACGTACATGTACATGTAGGAAGAAGTTGGGCATGGGCTGTGTACATATTCTTGATTGCATGATTTCTATCTTCATGTGTACAGTGTTTTACTCTCTCATTGTTTTTTTTGATACAATCATGTGTTATGATAGTATTTTTACCTCCTGTATTCTACTTTATCTTTCACGGAGAAGGTGGACAGCCCAAACGTGCTGCGCTGGTTTTCAATGAATTGTTTTGAGTTTTCCCCCGCACAAGAGGCCGTGCCAGATTATTAAGAAAAAATGTGGTTGCGGGGTAAGAAGCTCGTCGAGTCGTCGTATCCCCCAGCATGGCGTTCACCTACTGCCTGTGTAGTGCAGGGTCTATGGGGCCAGTCGATGCAAACGTCGCTAGTGTAAAGTGAGACTCCATTGATTTAGGCTAAGGCCTGTGGGGAATTTAGGGGGCAGCCTACCCATAAATTTCATATGGCATTCAATTGACCGTAACTTTGGTGTTTCTCAATGGATTTGAGTGAACTTTTGACCACACACTCCTGCCACTATGCTGGCCCTCAGGACATGATTTACAAGTTCTTGCGCCTCACTTACAGGCTTTCCAGGCCGGAAAAACTCAAATTTCCGGCATAGTGCTACGGTGTGCGAGCCACCCAGGAGCCAAACAAATGCATTTACAATTTTTTCACATTTTCGTGCTCATTCTGTTCGTGCGCGGGACTCAAACCTAGAACAAGTCCAGAAGCAGCCATGGGTGATGGGGTAGGGCCCCTCAACGAGGCCCTGGAATCTGTCACAACGGAACGAGTGGGCGTTCTCTCACACACTCCCACATAACCTAGTCAATTTTTGAATTTTTTTAGGTTTAGCACGTGCTACGAGGTCGTACCTTTGATACAACATCCAGTGCTGGGACCTCCACAGCAAGCCATTTCCACAGCGCTGCACACCAAATCCAGGATACCCTCAGAAACCGGCAAAGACTACCACTCACGTTTCACTACTGCCTAGTACTGAATCCTACCTGACTTCTTGACACGACTCAAACTTGCCAAAGTCACTAAATCAACGTCAACTACAATAATCAAGCCACATATCTGCAACGTCACGAGGGTGCTGGCAAAAGTCCTGCTGCACGGCGGCGGGCTTCGCGCGCTTCGCCCGCCGCCGTGCAGCCCAATACGTGGCTCAAAAACCTGTTTTTTTGGACTTGGAGCAAAATTCTGCACACTTTCACGTGTTTCCATGATACGACAAGTTGCGCACGGTCTGCTCACATTCAAATACAGTGCTGCCAACAAATGACAGCGTGCAACAAAAAATCTTTCCTTGCAAGGGCACATTTTCGGCCATAACTCTTGAACGGCCGGTCAGATCGGGACACAATTTTCAGAGAATTTGCAGCTGTTCATGCTCTTTCAACTGACGTAGCACTCAATATGAATTTACTAATTCGATTTTTCAGCACATTTTTGGGTAGTCTGCCACCTTAATACAACTACAATACAATACAAGTGCAGCGCTACTGTAGTATCCCTGCCCGACCAATACGGAAGTAGTACGGAACTAATACGGAGCTTTGCCTGATGTGTATTTAGTGTATCTCCGTATGTAAGCGTACGGCAGCTGCTGCATAAAAGCGGCTGCGCATTTCTGTTTTGATGAAGATGAGAGATTTTGATAATAACGAGCTATTCAACCTCCAGGTGTGCACCGGAGAGAAAGTCAGTTATTTTGCCGTTTCTTCTTTCACTAATAATTATATCTCAGGTGTGTACCTGAAAGAAGTAGAATAAAAGTAATTCTTGTTGATTTCACCGCGCCTACCACTCGGCTACCCATTACATTGGTGGCAGCGGTGTAGTTTTAAATAAAACAACGTGATTCGACCCCAGACCCCATGGCTCAACCCGCTGCAGCTCCCTGCGACGAATCAAGATGAGAATCATGTTTCTTGCCTTCCTGGCCTTGGACCTGCTTATTAGCTTGCAGCACAGCCAGGGTGCTAGCGTGGATTACCCTTCTCTACGCATGGCATCCACTGGAGACTCCAATGGCGATTCCAAGCGACCCGCTACCTACATGTATACTACCGGTGGTGATGGCGACGCTGATGAGGACGACAACAGGCAGTCTGCTGCCCAAGACAAGGAGGGTAGTCCCCAAGACCAGCAGCGTTTGATTTTCGCCGGCACGCAGGTGGAATCAGGAGCCCACTCTTCATTTGGTACTTCGTCTTCGTGGTGGGTTGCAGATTTTCGTCAACACTCTTACTGGCTAGACCATCCCTCTTTACGCGCGCAAAGCGATGCTATCGACAATGTGAAGACCACGATTCAAGACGAGGAGGGAGGTCATTTGTCTGACGCCGAGCCAGCCGCTCTGAGTGACCGGTTCAACCAAGATGAAGAAATAACCTGGCTTGTCCTCCCCTGTAGCTCCAGCCGCCGCCGTGGTTACTAACGCTGATTCTAGGTATGGCATTTTCTTTCCTCTCTTCCTTCAGTCTCCCTGTTCTTTTCAGTCTTCCTTTATGCGAGTGTGTGAATCCGGTTTAGTTTGGTAGGCGTCTGATCATGGTGAGCCACGGTTTACCCAGCTAACGTGGGACAATGTGTGTGACAACGCCCCTTATAGTTATAGTGTATTCAGTTAGGTTTTTGAACTGCGATGTTCCTGGCGGGTTGTGCCAGCGTTGTGCAGCAAGAATGCTGTAGTTGTTCAGGTCCTATTTGGAGGACAGTTCTTTCCCCTTTTGACCGCGTGAGATGGTGTGAACCTGGTGTGCTTTTACTTCTACTTTATGATTTGTTATCAGTTCATTTCTTCTGTCTACTCTAAACGTTATCATTTCCGCTATAATTTGCCATCTTCCGGTTGACGCTGTGTTCGTAACTCTTCACTAATTTTTTGAAAATCACGTGGGCGTGATTATCTGTAGGAAGGGAGGGTGTAGTATCCCTGCCCGACCAATACGGAAGCAGTACGGAACTAATACGGAGCTTTGCCTGATGTATATTTAGTGTATCTCCGTATGTAAGCGTACGGCAGCTGCTGTATAAAAGCGGCTGCGCATTTCTGTTTTGATGAAGATGAGAGATTTTGATAATAACGAGCTATTCAACCTCCAGGTGTGCACCGGAGAGAAAGTCAGTTATTTTGCCGTTTCTTCTTTCACTAATAATTATATCTCAGGTGTGTACCTGAAAGAAGTAGAATAAAAGTAATTCTTGTTGATTTCACCGCGCCTACCACTCGGCTACCCATTACACTACTCCTTGGCTGAAGCATCTCGCTATTTGTGATAGATAAAGTAATTGCGTAATAATTATTATACCTCACTCCATATACACCCACACTCATATACCAGATCTCCCATGAAGTTTATAAATTCCCATATATACTGTTCAATAGACACCACTAAGGAGGTATATACACCACTAAGGGCCCGGTCACACATGCACTGGGATTCGCTTCGGCGACGAGGTTCGGCGGCAGCGAGCCTGGTGTCGCTCCAGCGAAACCACGTGTGTGTGGTCACACATACAAACAGGGCACAACTCCTACTTTGGCGGAACATGAGACTGTGGTGCATACGGTACGGAGAATAGACGAGGTCAATGACTATCTTGCACGCATTTTTGTTGCATGGACATCATACGCATACAAATTTCTCGTAGCAAGTCCATATACAACAGACCGTGGTGTTTTCCGCTGAAGCGAATCCGCAGAAGCGACAGTCTCGCTTCGAAAATTTTGGAGGAAGCGGATTGGAGTTTCCGCTGAAGCGGAAGTTCCGCTTTTCGCCGTTGCCATGCCATTTTTCGCTCCTGCGACCTCGCTTCAGCGTATACGCTACTTTCGAGTGCATGTGTGACCGGGCCCTAAGGAGGTATATACACCACTAAGGAGGTATATACACCACTGAGGAAAACCATCAGAAAAAAACTCACTGAGGAGCTTTCTTTCTCTAAAAAGGAGTGAATATAGCTTTCTCTCTAAAGCTGTATTCACTCCTTCTAGGGAAAGAAAGCTATATTCACTCCTTTTTGCTCTTGAGCTTGCGCATGGAGAGGTATAAATAATAAAATGATAACAAGGGACCTCGTGTACATCGAGAAATATCGACCAGTTATAAAAACCTCGGCCTAACCTCGGTTTTTATACTGGTCTATATTTCTCGATATACACTCGGTCCCTTGTTATAAAGGAGTGAATATAGTTTAGAGAGAAAGCTATATAATTATACACTCCTTTTTAGAGAAAGAAAGTTCCTTAGTGAGATTTTTCTGATGGTTTTCCTCAGTGGTGTATAAACCTCCTTAGTGGTGTATATTGAACAGTGTATATGGGAATTTATAAACTTCATGGGAGATTTGGTATATGAGTGCGGGTGTATATGGAGTGAAGTATTATATACTTATAAGCCTCTATTGCGGAGGTGTCACGTCTCTGATTGTGTGTTTGCAGGGAATGTTGCCCGAGACTTAGTTTGCACGATTCCCCTCCTTGCTAGCAGCATTGTCTGCATAGGCCTCTAAGATCGATCTGATCAGTGGGCGGTGGAGCTTGGCATCCATGCAAGATTAATACGTGAGTCATTGCGTGGGCTGCGTTAGGGGTAATGGTGCGTGCACTGCATGCAAACCACACAACGTTCGTTTCGCCGTTTGTTCATGACAGACGGCTCTACATGTGTGCACTAAGACCTTATCTGGTGAGCTTTGGAAACAATAGTAACAAGGAAAAATGTGGAGACGCTTTGGATTCATGTGTAGCTTGTGCTCGGCTCGATGGCGCTCACCTCCCCCACTTTGGAATTAGCACTAATATCCATGAGCATTCTCAAGACAATTTTAGTAAGTAAAGTTAGTTGGAAGGCCGTTGGACAGCGCTATCGAGCAGTGCTATCGAGCAGTGCTATCGAGCAGTGCTCAAGCTGACTTTCATGCAATGGAATGTCTCTGCACTCCTAGTCAGTTTTGTGCTAGATTGTGCACGTCTGCCGGTTCAAAATCTGGTTTGGTTAGAAAACGAGCAATTCATCTAGTCGTGTTGTGCACCGCCGTTCTGTGACTCGTAAAAACCTTCTCACACGGGAAAAACCTCTAGCCATGAACGTTGTGCCATTTGAAAAGGAACAACAGGTACAAGATAAAGCAGTGCATCTGAAAACTCAAGGACTATCCATAAATACAGCAAATGATAGCCCTAGCTTCAACTGCTTGGTAAAGTCCAACTCCGTCATATGAGCTATTCGGTGAGTTATCATGGGAAGCTTAGTGTTCGAAATGCTGAACTTTGAAAAGTTGCAGTTGTGTTCGTCGCCACACGATGCCATCGCCAGTTTACATTCGAAATGTAGCCATTTAAAACAAATTTACGCTTGTGTCCTTGTGCACGGCATGGAAGGTTGAACAGATTCAACTCGTCTATCGCTTCCTGATCTGTACAGTAATGCGGTTGCGTTCCCGTTCCTGACATTCACATTAATTTTGTCGCCGCTAACCAGCATCATGAGCACTGAAATGGTTCCCGCCACTCCTTACGTATCGTCCCGGCATGCCCGGTCAAAATGTGAACTACTGTAGGCAACGGAGCCAGTGTATGATGAAGGTGAATGCACTGTTTGATGATGCTCCAATAAATTCTTTCACCGTTGTATGGAATTTGTAAGAAGAGTAGTGGATCAACTGTAGGTCCAACGCAGAAGGTACCTCACAGCGCAGGTCTGGTACTTCTGTACATCCACAATATTAAATGAACAATGAACATACTCAGATAGGTACATCGGACACACTCTGGCATTATTTGTTCCACGTCCTCCAAGAAGGATACACATTATGTTCATTCATGTTTTCACTTCATGGGATACAGGTACGCAAGTTACTTTCCCGTGATTCCCAGCCGGAGCCGCATCGTCATCATTAGCAGCTAATCAAGGATTGTGACTTTCGACCACTCCCTGATTTAATCAACATTTGCGAGCCTGCGCCAAACTGCTTTCTCGCCACCCAACTTGGGTGATTCAGCAATATCAGAGATAAAGAAAATACCTACGTTGTGTGAACATACTTGTTATCGTAGTCAACTCGTCCATAATACTGTCATGCATGAGGAGTACCGTTAGATATTGGCGCCCGGTTTTGTACAATTCATTTTCGCAAAGCTTCCCCCTTTTCTTTATCTCTGATATTGCTCACCCACCCAAGTTGGGTGGTGTGTTGCTTTCCTACTTCGAATTGTAGTTAGACCGCATTGGCGCTTATTAAGTGGCTTTTTTCCGGCCTGTGAATCTCTACTTGTGGTCTTTATTCATTTTTTCCCGCACACACCTCACACCAGATACTCCGGTATGCACTGGCTGTTGGTAACCACCCAGGAGAATGAAAGAAAAGTCAGGAAGAGTCTGAGAAAGATAAGAAAGACCTGTGTGACCATAATCGTCGGGAATTGAACCCGCAACCTCTCGATTGGAAATCGCTGCACATACCTCTGCACCATATAAGACACACATATACACACACACACACACACACACACACACACACACACACACGCACACACACTTCACCCGACCCCCAACAGACACGCTCGCTCATGTACACACACACCGCACATCACCTCAGACCTGCCCATCGCGGAAGCGATGATAGCGAACAGCTATGTTATACACAGCAACTTGTGCTTTGACTACACCATTCAACAGCTCACAAGGCTGATGAATTGACCGCCACGGATTTTAGCCTGGTATCCACCACACAGCTGATTGAAGCGGCTTTTCCTGGCCACTCACTCGCTCGCGCGAACGCACACAGACACAGGCGCGCGCCCGCACGCACATAGTCCGGTATCACACAATGTCAAAGTCGGGCTCAGCACATTTGATCGTCAGGAGTTTCGACCTAGGGTAGGTATTACACTTGTACATTATAATATTACAACTTGGCCGTGATTAGTCAGCCAGATACGAGTTCATGAACAGCAAAAATACTCAAGAAAAAACACACACTCGGGGGGAAAGAGATTGTTATAAGCAGAGCTACTAAGAAAAGATACAATGTATTGTCTACAGTGGTTGTACTACGAGAGAGGGGTATAGACATGGAAATTATTTCAATCAATAGAAAAATGAAAATTCAAGTTTGACGACAGTAGCGTCTTCTCTATGAACATTAGATAGGTAGAAAAAATGAACTGGTCTCGGCTTTGCTGCTGCTGCTGGTCTGTGCTCAAGAGACGAATCAGGAAACTAATCATCTACACACTCACATAATGTACACGACTGCCAACACCGCCATCACCATCACCCAAGTGTAGACAGGGTACAGGTAGGGTCACGGATAAGCTGCTGAAGCCGGGACACCAATCTGGCATTCTCACGATATCGTAAAAGCCATAGTGTATGCAACACAGTATGAGACTGAACAGCTCTCACAAACCTTTCCAAACAATCATCATCATACTGGAAACCATACCTCCGTGCATACAGCTCACACAGGTTAGGGCATGACTCAACAACTACTTACTTCATTAACACATGACAGAGGGACAGCACCTACACCACGGAGAGTGTATGTGTGGGACACATCGGCTACACTCAGCTTAGAACAAGTAGACCATACTTTACACACTGATACAACACCATCTCTACCTACACAATTACCACCCACATCGACATCCACTAGACTGCCTGACAAAGACCGAATGATGGACGACAGTATACTGCCATCGTCACATGAATTGTAGCCAAGAGCTAGCGTGCGTACACTCTTGCAGTGCAACAGACCAGCAGCAATGCTTCGCAGACCAGCATTACCACAGTCAGAATAACCGAGATCAATGGTACTGCTATCAAAGCAATAATGTGTGCTGAGAAACTGCCCAATAGATACGCAATCAAAAAGAGATAGGCGTACACTGGAAAAGCTAATGCCTTTGTGAAAAACTTGTGAAAAGAATGAACAATGACCATCACAGTACGCACCTTGATACTGGCAGTGTTCATGATGAGCCACCAGAAGATGAACCAGATAGCGCCGTTCCGCGGTCGACTTCGCTGGACGAACTGCAGCCATAGCAGTAGCAGTAGCGTCCTCGGTGGATGACGGGACCGGTGTCTTGGTGCTCGGACGCATCACACTGTCGCATTGTAATGCCGCGACGGGATTGACGTTGCGCACAGCAGTGAGGAGTACTTCCGTGTTGGGATCCACTGCCTCCTTCTTCCACACATCGATGAGAGTTGACAGAAATAGTTCATCCGTCAACTCTCTCCCCCGTGGCAAAGCGCTCTCGACACGTTGGCAGCCGTTGCCCTCACCGCATGTCTCGTCCAGCAGCTTGTAGGCCAGTTCTTTCATTTTCTCATACGTGAGCGTTGCACAAAGCGTCGACTGCATCCTTTGAAGACCTGGACGTGCAGTCTTGCGATGGGAGTAGCTGACAATGTCAGCCACAAGACGAGAGTCGGCAGAGTCCGATGTCGACGATGAACGCTTCTCACAGATTAGCCGCCAGAGATGTTCCATGATGATGAACGAGGGTTTGCGCGGTAACAGTATAATGAGGAAGCGCCAGAACATTGTCATGTGACCACTGTAATGACCGACTCTCTTCACCAGCCATGCCGCGTCATGCTCGTCCTTCAGCACTTCACGTAACAGATACCATGCCGACATGAATTCCTGTAGGGACAGGTGAGCGAAGCGATACTGTCGGTTCTCAGTCGAGCTGCCGTCTTTGTAAGCAATCAGAAGTCCAAGCTGAAGAGCGGCATCACTTAGACCGGCGCTTTTCACTTCTGACTCGCTGAACACGGCCTTTTGCACCGACAACATTGCAAGTGCAAAGCGGGAGACCTTGTGCAGCAACTCCATCTCCCGTGCATTCACCTCGGCGAACGACTTGTGCAATTTGCCTGCATTCCCCTCCAAGACACGTAGAAGTAGCGACTCGTACAATCCCGTGCTCGATTTCGCCAAGCCACGTCCACTGTGGTACAGTTCACATGCCAGAGCAGCAAATAATGGAGTTCCCATCAATGCTAGCATGTTCGGCTGTGCATGCAGCTTCTCCAGCATCTCCTCCGCTTGTTTTCCGCCCACCACTTTCCTCACGTACGTCTTCACGTTCTCTTGTGAGAATCCGATAACCTCCAGTTGTTGCTGGTACTTTCCGCATTGGCTTAACGTGTACGCATCGGCGCATGGTCGAGATGTGACCACTACATGCATATCAACACTGCGTTCCCTCAACAGCATGTCTTGCATGTGCGGGCTACATTTCTCCAGGCTGCATTCATCCATGCCGTCAAGTACAACACAGAGACGTGACGGATGACGGCGAAAGTAACGAGCTATCTCCTCCAGTTCATCTTGCTCCATGTCAAACCTGTCGAATCGAGCAGCCAGCAACTCACACAGGTTAGTCGCAGATCGCACCTCAGCGCGTCGAAACTCAACAGCCAAGACAAGATCAATTTTCTCCTTCCACAGCGACTCTATAGCCCACAGGTATTCCAGCATGAGAAGGAAGATTGTAGATTTGCCACTGCCTGCACTGCCAAACGCAAGCACGTTTTTCTTCTTCGCTCCGATAGACACATTGCTAGTGGCACGGGCCAGCAGTCCACATTCGGAATCAACTACTCCGCTGGCACCTGCTTGGTCCGTTGCACTATCGCTACCTGTGTCAGAGAAGATATCGCTAAGCTCAATGCCACGTGTCTTTGCGGACTTTCCATCCTGAGCTGCTCTGCTCGCATCTAGCTGGCCTGGGTAATCATGCAGTTTAGGGTCCCAAATTATTTCGCACTTTCCCAGTGTTCAGTGTACTGTCACACGCGTTTTCAGTGTACTTTCACATCATGAACTTTATTTTCATGAAAACATGTGTACTTTCACTATGCTTCTTCTTTTCTCGTGTCAAAGTTTTGTTTCCTTTGCCGGTCAAAGTCTGTGTCTCCTTTATGGAAGTTTTTCTTTGACTTTGTGGTAATGGCTGGGCGTCCCGGAGCGCCGATACGCATTGTCCCTCAGGCACACATTCTAAATGATCAGGCGATTTTGATGGAGAAGTGGACGGTGTTCACACTAGTGCCGATCTTTTCCAGAACCCAACTTGGTCAACTGGAGTTCCTTGCCGCTCGGCGCTGTATCAGCAACGAAATGCCTTGTGCCAAGTGTGGGGCGCTATGTGGCCTCACTAGACGGCAGGAGAGCAGCGACGGGTTTCGCTGGAGATGCCGACTCTATGTCCGGAGCGTTCGCGGTGGTTCTTTTTTTCCCTGAAGCGCAACTTCGGCACATCGCGAGAGTTGTTCCCGACGTACCTCTGCGAGTTCGTGTGGAGACAGAGAGTTCGCGCGGAAGACAACACGTTCGGCTCCCTGCTCCGCAGTGTTCACCAGCAGTACCCAGTCTGATCTGTCCTCGGTTTTCATGAAAATAAAGTTCATGATGTGAAAGTACACTGAAAACGCGTGTGACAGTACACTGAACACTGGGAAAGTGCGAAATAATTTGGGACCCTAAACTGCATGATTACCCTGGCGTGCTCTCTCAGATTCGGAGGAAAAGAACGACTCGCTCTTGAAAAGTGTTTCTACTTCATCCTTCTTAAGCAGAGTAAGATTGACAAAGAGCTCTCTCAAAGCTATTTCCCTATCTGTTCCTAAACCTCCACTGATTTGTTCATCACGATCCTTGACTGCATCACGCAATCGTGTCTGCGCTTTCAGGAGAGACGCTGGTAATGAGAGACCTTCCGCCATCGTCAGACCTCAAAGGAGTATCGATCGTGTCTTCATTCTCTACATAATTATTGCAGAAAGCACTGTCATAATCAGTGATCAACTATTTTTTTGCACCGATCCGAAGACGCACATGCATAATATGCGCATATCCGCCCGTCATCAATAATCATGGCATGCACACGCATCTTTTATCTGACATGGTCATTCATTGCGTCCTTCCCACATTTTACTGTATGTAGCGGACGAGGAAATCCAGGCGATTGACCGGGGCCGGCGCCCTCAGCACGTACAGAGCGCTGCGTGCAGCGCTCTTGTTGATCCGAGGCGACCAGCGCACTAGACCGCATACATGCATGTGTGTATATCCCTTATCCACGGCTGCATGGCATGGCCAGCGCCTTGGGGGCGCCGCTAGACGTGCAACCGGATTTCCATGTCCACAACAGTAGTATGCGGACCCTGAATGCTTGAGTGCTTTCATGGCATGTCGCCTTTGGAGAAACCTGGTGCGTGGTGGTGGTGTGCGGCCAATAGGAATAGGCGAGGTTTCACCACGTATAACTGGCAAGGTGATTTTATCCATCGCTGGAGAATCGGTCCAGGATTTGGCGGGCACTGTGCCGCTATGTGTCGGCCATGATTGTGGCAAAGAGGCTGCAGTTCATACGATTGCTTCGACTTTCGCCGATCCCGACACTGACGGGATGCTTTTGGCAGATGCATCGAATCCGTTTTAAAAATAGACTCAATCGCCAGGTTTGTGGGTTTGTCTACACAATACTCATCACCTGTGTCCCGTACTCGCGCTGTACTGGCGCATGGCACCGGTTCTCACCAACACCTAACGGGAGCCGTCGAATATGTACGTAGCGGGCGAGTGCATTCTTTCAGTGGAAGGTACAACCCAAGGTGATTCCTTGGCGATGCAATTGGTATGAATGGCACTTATTCAGCAGGCTGAGGGGGCTTGATCCCTCCAGCAGTGCCACTGTGGTATGCGGATGACTCTTCTCCGGCTAGCAGGCTTGCGCGATTGCCGCACTGGTGGGGTATACTCGCTGAGCATGGTCCCCGTTATGGCTACTACATGAATTCTAGTAAGTCGATCCTTGTCGTCAAGGACATCTGCCGGGAGGAGGCAGAGCTTTTGTTCGAGGGCACGGACATCGCTATTAACACTGATGGTTCAGGATACCTCGAAGCTGCAAAGTTCTGCTATTGCCCTTCTAGATATTGGTTGGTTGGTCTTTATTTCACTTCGCACATTCAAACGGGATGACGACCCAATAAAATGACGGCGAACGCTTAGCCTAGAAGTGGCTACGGAAGAACATAGCAAAAGCTATGGAAGCACATAGTAAGAGAATAGGATACTAATAACTGCGAATAAACGGGGGGGGGGGGGGAGAGAGAGAGTTTGCTCCCACACTGGAGCTCACGCTATTCCGCCGACTTGACTTGACACTTGACTGACTCACGACTGCCATCCACACGAGCACACGAGAAGTCCATCGGAGCTTCGACTCGGCAAACCTGCAAGAAAGCACCACTCCCTTCTCAATACACAGTGTTTCGGGGAATTCACCCTTCATCAGGTTCGATGGACTTCTCGTGTGCTCTGGATGGCAGTCGTGAGTCAGTCAAGTGTCAAGTCAAGTCGGCGGAATAGCGCGAGCTCCAGTGTGGGAGCAAACTCATTCCTAAAAAATCATCGCCGAAGTCGCAACCACTATTTCGTGGCCTTCCAGATGTTGACAGAACTCGTGAAACTGTTGCAGTGCACGAGTGGCTGCAGACAACACCGAAATAAAAGCAGAAGCGTGGTTATCACTACTTAGTAGTGGCTACCATGACCTGTGAAGAAAAGATTGGTGCGACTTCGGCGATACTTGGGTAATTGTGTGTTGCTCTCTACGTGCGACCTCGCGCTTTTCCTGCCGACTTGAATTCTCACTTGACTTACTCACGACTGCCATCCAGAGCAACCGAGGAGTCCACCGAACGTGCTACAATCAGAGAGTCTAAAGTGTAGGGTTAGCCGGTCATGATCATGCAACAAACTTTACTTACCAGAAGGAGAGGTGCACGACCTGCACGTAGTCCTGCGAATTCGGAGGTTTCCCTCTTCACAGCGCTCGCGCAGCCTAAGCGCGATAGCACCTTTATTGACGTCAACCTGGCTAGCATAAAGTCCAGAGCTCTTCTGAAATTAAAATCACTTTTCTCTTGTTCTTGACAGCTCAGAGTTTGCAGAATTTGCTTTCAATGTGCAACGTCAGACCTAAGTTATTTATTTCGCCAAACGGAGCATTGATCCGTCCCAGTGTTTCCCAGAGAAATTCGTTTGCTGTTGAAGTCTTACCAAGGTGTTTTGAATTTCAGACACTGTTTGAAGATGGCATCTAGAATAAAGTTGATGAGTAGTGACGGCGAGGTGTTCGACGTCGAAAATCAGGT
>NC_088646.1:17129553-17144553 GCF_964019385.1 Sycon ciliatum
GTAGTTTGTTAGAAGTGCTCGGTAGTTGGAAGTGGGACGTCCATCACCTGGTCTCTGCATGTTGTAATATTTGTACTCTACTCATGTCATATCAACCACCATACAATATCTCTTAGCTGATCCTTTGCCCATGAAAATTGAAAGCATAAAACAGACTTGAAAGTTGACCGTGATAGTCTGTAATAACCGATGACCCTTTATACCGCCCGCCACTTTGAATAGGTTCTCTTACTCGATCTCTCCTTACAATTATTGAAAACTAGACTACTTGAAGTAGAAATGTAATAGTGTATGAAACAAGCTGTGCTTGCCACTCGCCATCCTTTTCCTTGGTGTCCCTTGCTTACGTTCCATGACCTCGCACATATGTACAAACGTTGTCCGTTGAGTGTTTAAAAACTTGTTTTCTCCCGCTGTTGAACATCAATATTTTTATTACTTGTTTTAGTGTGGCGTTGATCTCTGTACAGTACTAGTAGTACAGTCATGGCCATGACTGTCTCGCTCATTGGCGTGAGCATGTGTGTTTGCTGATGTACCTCATGTATGCTCCATTGTCTTATTGAATATTTCTGTCTATCTTTCCGTCATAGTCGCAGTTCAGTGTGCTGCACGCCGACATTACCAATTTAAGCTACCAATGAAAAATAAATGAGCTATGAAAAGCCAGATAAATTGAGTCACTCACTGGAATAGTGTATGTGTGTGTGTGTGTAAGTCATGTACATGTGCTTGTTTTGTTGAACATGTCGATGGTGGTGGTGGTGGTGCGTGTGTGTGTGTGCGCGTGCATGCGTGTGTGCGGACCAGGTGTGTGTGTGTGTGTGTGTGTGTGTGTGTGTGTGTGTGTGTGTGTGTGTGTGTGTGTGTGTGTGTGTGTGTGTGTGTGTGTGTGTGTGTGTGTGTGTGTGTGTGTGTGTGTGTGTGTTGTGTGTGTGTGTGTGTGTGTGTGTGTGTGTGTGTGTGTGTGTGTGTGTGTGTGTGTGTGTGTGTGTGTGTGTGTGTGTGTGGTGTGTGTGTGTGTGTGTGTGTGTGTGTGTGTGTGTGTGTGTGTGTGTGTGTGTGTGTGTGTGTGTGTGTGTGTGTGTGTGTGTGTGTGTGTGTGTGTGTGTGTGTGTGTGTGTGTGTGTGTGTGTGTGTGTGTGTGTGTGTGTGTGTGTGTGTGTGTGTGTGTGTGTGTGTGTGTGTGTGTGTGTGTGTGTGTGTGTGTGTGTGTGTGTGTGTGTGTGTGTGTGTGTGTGTGTGTGTGTGTGTGTGTGTGTGTGTGTGTGTGTTGTGTGTGTGTGTGTGTGTGTGTGTGTGTGTGTGTGTGTGTGTGTGTGTGTGTGTGTGTGTGTGTGTGTGTGTGTGTGTGTGTGTGTGTGTGTGTGTGTGAGGATATGTGCGTACGTGCGTGTGCTCAGCGTAGTACACTACTGTGCTGCTCCCTTTTGTGGTGTATACACGCACTGTGTGTGATGTGTGCATATGTAAGGGGCTCAACACATGTGTGAGTACAACCATGTCATGCTCCCTAGCCCTGAGTACAATGCAATGGCCAATGATATTCATCCACGCAAATATATATGGCGCAAGATATTTACGTAGGTGATTGAGTTTGCTTCCCTGCCGGTACTAAAATCACACAAGCGATCCTTGGTGCGAACCAGGGGATATGCAGACCGTCAGTGCAAGGGGCCGGTTTTAGTACTGTCTGGTATTGTAATACCAATAATGATTGTAATACTAAATCTACCACTAATATGGTACAGCAGCTAGCATCTACATGAGTAGCATGTAGTAGCATGCAGCATAATTATTATGCATATAGCATGCATGAGCTGGAAAGATAGACTGCAGAAAAATAATTGCACAAATTCGATATAAATTCTATACTTTCCACAATTTCACACGAAAATCGCGCGAATTTTGAAAACAGAACAACATGGCATAAATATGCAGATAAAAATAAGTACGAAAACTAGTAGCAGTCATTCAGCATTCTCACTCGCAGGCTTCTTTGTAATTTATTGTATGATTTGATAGTTGTTGTCCTTCTGGAGGCCCTTGATGCCGTGCTGATCTGGAGGAAACTTCCAGCTACATGGGCTCCGAAGTTTGAATATTTTGAACCTTGCGCGAAACTTGGAATTGAGTCTGTGCTCGTGTGAAACGAATTGTAAGTTTCTGTGAATGGATCTTGTTCAGATCTTGTGCCCGAACAGTCTAAACAATCGTGTGAGTGTACGAAATATTCGAAGTCATATCTTATCTGGCCTTCACCTAATTGTTGTTGTTCTGCATATTTTTGATACAGTAGTTGATGTTTATTTTGCTGCTGATCATATACATGTGCCTGGCCAAATGACGGCAAACATGCGTGCACGCGCACCCATACCCACACACACGCACACACGCACACACACACACACACACACACACACACACACACACACACACACACACACACACACACACACACACACACACGCACGCGTGTACAGTTGCAGGCATGGCCAAATGCATGCACCAGGGAGCGAGTCTGTGCTCACTCCGCCGGGGGTCGGTTTCACTTGCCACCGTCACTTCAGTTATGGACTTGATGAGTTGAAGCTCTTTATTCTGTAGAGGTGTTGGTCCATTAGTACATGTACCGTATTTTCCGGAGTATAAGCCACACTTTAAACACTCGAAATTCACCAAAAAAAGTCGGTGAGGCTTATACTACATAGGTTTTTTTACATTTTTTTAATTCAACACATAGAGTGAGGAATCCGGCCACAAAGCCTGCACAAGTACACATGAATAATAAAGTTCTAAAAGAAATACGAAACACCAATAGCTGCCTCAGAAACCGCCAGCATGGCGGGAGGCTCTTGTTGATCCATTCTTTGTTGATATATTCAAAATCGTGTTCTAGACCCTCTAAGGCACACTATACAGGACCTTAGGAGGGCAAAGGAAATGCGGCACCTGACAAATGCCATGACATGTGCATACGGTTCATTACGCTTGTCAGCCAGCAGCGCTGCAATTCTCTTGTACAGGCTGGTTGCCGAACGCCCAAAACCACCTGACGCCGTCACAACTACTTGGTCAAACAACGCATGTTCGACATTCCGGACCCGCTCCTCGTACTTCCTTCGTTTTTCCTGTTCATGTCGGTGATAGACAGTGGCCAGTGGTGCAGTGCGGTTCGAGGTAGTATGAGGGTTAAACACCCGTACATCAATGAGTGTGCGCTCGAAACGACTGCCCACATGCACAATCTGCTGACACCGATATCAAGACGTGCCTGGTCCTCAGTGATTGCTGTGCGATAGCGAAGCCGCTCTCCGGTCAATGGTTGCAAGCTTGGCTCAGTGGCCACATTATTACATACGATCTTCACAAGCGAAGCCGTTACATCTCTAAATTCGTTACGTCTTATAGGTGGAAAGCCACCAACTGGGCGCGATAAGAGATGGCTCACAGAGGCGATCGGCCCACATCCACATGATGATGGCAGCTGCTGGGGTGCTGGGGTGTCCAACCATACCGTAAGCACAGTCCATCTCTGAACTCGCCTTTCGTTAGATTGAACCCATGGCAGCGTAACGGTTTACAGGTGAGCCAACTGGAAGCTCCTCTCTCCCTTCCCAGGTCAATTGTCCGGACAAAGGTTGGCGAAGAGTCCGCGATGACAGACGGCAGTGCATCCAACTGGCCTCTTCGATTGGATGATCTCGATTGGTTTTTCCTCTTCCATACAACATCCAACGCATCTCCGACCGCATGGATGCCTCCCTTGACTCGTTGCACTATGGGAGCAGTGATGAACTTGGATGTTTCATACTGGCGTATTAAAGTTAAAGGTTGCACGATCGCGAGACCACCCAGGCGACAAGGCAATGCATAAAGGCGTCTCATAGAGTCATTTGGTGAGGAACGGCCAGTAATGGCCAGTATCAGCTTGTGGTGGATGGCCCTTTCCAGTGGCTCCAATGCCTGCTCCGAAACCTCTATCGTCTGGCATACAAAAGACCGTTTACTTCGTATGGCTTGGCACAAAGCGGAATATGCTGCTGGGGCTAACTCTGAGCTATCTCGGCCAGTCGCAAAACTTCATCGGTCCACTTCTGAACTTTGTTGTTAATATGCTCCTGGCAGAATTGGGAGGTCCCTATCGCAGCCCCTAAGTAACGTGATCCTTCACATGTTATTAATATATCCGTACCCTGGAAGAGAGACTGGGCCTCCTCCATTCACTGCTCTTTCACAACCAGCACTGATTTGGAAGGAGTCAGGAAATATCCATATTTAGGGCTATCCCCAACAAGAACATCCCACCAGGCACGCATCCTTGCGAGTTTTCTCGCTGCCGAGGCATCATCAGCGAACCAGAGTCGGATGGAATCCTCATTTGTCGCCTTCCTGATTAAATGGCAGCATGGCAACGGCATAAAATGGCATTGCCAGAGGATCTCCTTGCGTGGTGCCCTCTTCCGACATTATGCACTCACCACCAACATACAGTCGGGCAGGAGCACGATAGGTGTTAATCAGTGCTGGAGCTAACTCAGGGCAGATTCTTTGAACATTGCGCAAGCCAATATACTACGATGGTCAAAGGAACCGTGGAATACAGGGTAGATGTCTGTATTCCGTGACCAACTAATCTGCGTGCAGCGTGTACTCCGGAAAATACTGTATGTCTCTTTTTCCTTTTGTTCCTCAGGCTTATGGTCTCTCACAATGGAAGGATCTCTGCAGGCAGCGGTGGGAAACGTTCTCACATTATCACCCTGTCACTTATGGAGGACATTGCTGATCAAGTTAATGTGTGACAAGGCTGATGAGGAGAATCAGGACGGTGGAGATGAAATACCCCACAAGCTAGCCTTGTACATTGCCGACAAAGTCGACCTGTACCTGCTCCAGTGCCTTGAGGTACATCTTGCCCTCTCTCTCTCTTTTCTCTCTCTTTCTCTCTCCGTCTCTCTCTCTCTCTCTCTCTCGCCCTCCCTCTCGCCCTCTCTCTCTCTCTCTCTCTCTCTCTCTCTCTCTCTCTCTCTCTCTCTCTCTCTCTCTCTCTCTCTCTCTCTCTCTCTCTCTCTCTCTCTCTCTCTCTCTCTCTCTCTCTCTCTCTCTCTCTCTCTCTCTCTCAGACATGGTGACAGGCCTAGTAGCTTAGGTGAATCCCCCACCCACACCCTTTGTTACTGGTGTTGATTCCAGCCCCCAGCACCACCATTGGAGAAAGTATTGAGTAGCGCCGAATCTCTTACTTGTGATGTTGCTACTGTGTAACTGTTGTGTGTTGCTGCACTCAGGATAACCCTGAGACCACGCTTGACCAGATGTTGTGTGACTTGGAGACTATCGGCTTCCCGCCGCTGTACATCTCCCAGCTATGTGAACGGTATGATCTTGTACTTGTCTTTGGGGGTTAGGTAGCTTTGGTGCTGTGATGTGCTATAACCATGCCTTTGCTTGCTGGCCTGTATAATTATTGACATACTGTGAGCAGTGCTGTGAGCAATGCTGTGGGCAGTGCTGTGAGCAATGCTGTGAGCAATGCTGTGAGCAATGCTGTGAGCAATGCTGTGAGCAGTGCTGTGAGCAGTGCTGTGAGCAGTGCTGTGGGCAGTGCTGTGAACAATGCTGTGAGCAGTGTTCAATCACATAATCATTGACTGGTGCTAGTAGTACTAGCTATGTATTACACCTAGTGCTAGTAGTACTAGCTATGTATTACACCTAGTGCTAGTAGTACTAGCTATGTATTACACCTAGTGCGAGTAGTACTAGCTATGTATTACACCTAGTGCGAGGAGTACTAGCTATGTATTACACCTAGTGCGAGTAGTACTGTCCAGGTGTAATACATAGCAGTGATAGCACACTATCAGGCACTTCTGATACACCAACAATGTGATCTCTGACTCAAGGCTGTTGAGCACAGCCTCGGATCGTGTGATGGTTAGTACATCGGCGGTAGAGAGCGTGAGAGAGAGAGAGAGAGAGAGAGAGAGAGAGAGAGAGAGAGAGAGAGAGAGAGAGAGAGAGAGAGAGAGAGAGAGAGAGAGAGAGAGAGAGAGAGAGAAGGAGGGAGAGAGAGAATAAGAGAGAGTGTGTGTGTGTTTGTGTTTGTATGTGTACGTGCGTGCGTGTGTTTGTGTGTGCCCGCGTGCACAAGTGTGTATGAGTGTGTGCACACGATTGAGTGAGGATCTGCCTGTTTGAATTTGTGTGTTGTCTGTAGCTGTTGTAGTTTCCTGGAGGGCACTGGTGATATTGGTGCACTTCATCTCATAGTGGCGGAGTTGACAGGTTTGATGACACCACAGGGATCAAACCAGCCACCACTCCTTCATCCGCTCAGCATGTGTGGTATGCTTGCGCTCCTGTCCTTGATGTCTGTGATTGGTGTGTGCGTGCCGTGCATGCATGTGTGCGTGAGTGTGTATGTATATACCTTAAAGTACCTGTGATCCGCCCCATCTCTAATTTCCGCCCCCTGTCGAATTTCTGCCTGTGAAGCGACTTCGGCGTATACAGTGAAATACGGTTTTAAACCGACGCCTGCACTGCTGTACGCAATGCTTTGTTGTACATCATACTGCTCCTGAAGCGACTTGATCTAATCCTCGCCCCCTGCCGAAAACCAGCTGGGAAGCGACATAGCGTGGTGGGGGGGGGGGGGTTACTTTACAGTATGTGTATGTATGCTTGCGTACGACAGTTGGTACCCTGTTGGTACCCTGTTGGTACCCTGGCCGAAAGGTAGTACAGGTGTGGCTCCACTTACATGTACTTTGAAAATAGATACTGTGTTTACACTGTACAATAGTGTACATGCATGTATCTGCCAGTTTTGCGGTTCCTTGTTGATTTCAGTACATTGTACGCTGCTAAAAGATATATTTTTAGTCACTGTGGATTTAAAATATTAGCAATAGCAGATACCAGTGGATAGCAGATACGATGATGTTCTATTATTGGCTGTCGGTTACTCTGTGTGTGTGTGTGTGTGTGTGTGTGTGTGTGTGCGCGTGCGTGTGTTTGTGTGTGTGTGTGTGTGTGTGTGTGTGTGTGTGTGTGTGTGTGTGTGTGTGTGTGTGTGTGTGTGTGCCATATGGTGCAGTGGTATGTGCAGCGATTTCCAATCGATAGGTTGCGGGTTCGATTCCCGACGATTATGGTCACACACGTCTTTCTTCTCTTTCTCAGACTCCTCCTGACTTTTCTTTCATTCTCCTGGGTGGTTACCAACAGCCAGTGCATGCCGGAGTATGTGGTGTGATGTGTGTGTGTGAAAAAAAAATGAAAAAGACCAAAAAGTAGGGATTCACTGGCCAGAAAAAGCCACTTCATAGCTGTGTGGTGTAGACCAGGCTGAATAGTGGCGGTCAATTCTTCAGCCTTGCAAGCTGTTGAATGGTGCAATCCCAGCACAAGCTGCTATGGCTTCTGCTGTAGCATCGCTCTCATCGCCTCCGGCGATGGGCGTCCAATGGTCCAATGATGTGTGTGTGTGTGTGCATGTGTATGTGTATGTGCACGTGTGCGTGTGTGCGCATGTGTGTGCGTGTGTGTGTGTGTGTGTGTGTGTGTGTGCACATGTACATTCGCGTGCTTGTTTGCACACGTGTGTATGTGTGCATGCGTTTGAACTTATGTGCTTGTGTGTACATGTGTGCATGCTTGTAGGTGCGTGTCTGTGCATGTATATACTTGTTTGTTTGTTTGTTTGTTTACTTGTTTGTTGATATACCCGGCAGGCGTATACGTACGGGAAGTTCTGGAGAGTTTCAGAAGCCTGCCATTTGAGCATGTGTGTGAGTTGACCATGCGGTGTCAGGACGAAGTGAAGCAATCACACCATCCAGCCGTCATCCGCTGTCAGCGCTCCTGCTATCAGCCATCAGTTGCAGACCGTTTCCCGAACAGCTCTGATAGGCAGCGCCACTCCGTCCTGGTCGGCTCTTCACCCGTCTTTGTGCACCGCGAGGAAGGAGGTGAATTTCCTTCGTTCCACATTGCTAGTCCTAGTCGTGATGCACCACCGTCGAGAGCACAAGCCGCGTCATCCAGCACACCTATAAATTCCCGCTCAGACTCATCTTTCAACTCCGATGCATCCCTGTCGGCCATCGGAAAGCACCAGCCCAGTGCAGGCACATCTTTTCAGGCCGACAGCTCTTTGTCAGCTGTTGAGATGCAGCCGTTGTCCGTGGAAAAGCACCTGGCGTTCACGGAGACCCCGCCAGTGAGGAATACCAGGCACATGGCTGGTCTCACCATGTCATCGTCACACTTGTGCCGGCCTGACACACTCAACCCGCTTAGCTCTGACAAGCTAATGGTGAAGTCGAGACTATCTCTGGCAGAGTAAGTAACCAACTGGGGTCCTTGTTGGGTTTCTCTGTCAAAAACTCTCTCTCCATCTCTCTCTCTCTCCATCTCTCTCCGTCTCTCTCTCTCTCTCCGTCTCTCTCTCTCTCTCTCTCTCTCTCTCTCTCTCTCTCTCTCTCTCTCTCTCTCTCTCTCCGTCTCTCTCTCTCTCCGTCTCTCTCTCTCTCCGTCTCTCTCTCTCTCTCCGTCTCTCTCTCTCTCCGTCTCTCTCTCTCTCTCTCCGTCTCTCTCTCTCTCTCTCTCTCTCTCTCTCTCTCTCTCTCTCTCTCTCTCTCTCTCTCTCTCTCTCTCTCTCTCTCTCTCTCCCCCTCTCTCATATGCATGTAGCTTTACTCAATGCCTCTGACCCAGTCCTGTTATGCATGTGCATGTATATGTTGCTCTTGTTTTCACCATTATAGTCTTGATCCAGAAGTCTCGGCTGCAGCAGCACTGGAATCCGCTATCGCATTCAGCTTACCACCTCTGGTAAGCATGTGCATATCAACATTTGTTCATTTCAATGGTCACAAGGAGCATGTCTGCTCCAATCTCTGAGCCTGCTGGTTATGCATAGGCTATCCTCGGTGTGCAAATTGACGCGTGTCAAGTTGTATGTGTGCGTACAAACCTATACTATAGGTTTGGACGTAAGGCGTATTATGTCTGTGCCTGCGTGTACACTGTGGACGAAATGGAGCCCCGTCCGTTTTGCAAACAGCTCCGCGCGTTTGTGTTTGTGCGCCGCACATTATCGCAGCACTGCACACCCTACCTGCGTCATTAACATGCTTGTGTTCGTGTGTCTTGAATGCATTGTGCAGGACAACCCCACTGTGTTTGCCAGGAAACTGACCCATGATGCCAGAGATGCACAGGTGCAGAAGGTGAGACCATCTACCACGCATTGCGCCTGACAATAGAGAGGTTCCGCATAACGTAATTATGTTAGTAAAAAACGTAGTCGATCTACGGAAAGTCTTACGTAAACTGCATGCGGATCTGGGTTCCGCCATACGGAGCTTTCAAATCACGTAGCTGCCCTTGGCAACTCCGAACGCGGCAGTGTACGACCAGATCGACCTGAGGAGAGAGTCATAAATTTGTACCCCAATCCACTTACGGACCAGCTACGTTATCAGAGCCCTATCTACGTACTCTCCGTAGACAACTTTCCGGAAGTGGAGTGCAAACTCGCGAATTCACGGGTTTTTCCCGCCCACTAACGTAAAGTTGCTCAACTTAACGTAGTGCGGAACCTCTCTAATAGCGCAACTTTTTACTGTGAAGCCACTTGCATTCATTTACATTGTAAGTGTTGTGTGTGGAAAGTATTTTGATTTTGATTTTGCTGCTCTTCAAACCCCACAGGTATACATACAGTTGTTCTTGTACTTTGTGTGTGCGTGCTTCGCGTGCGTGAGTGTGAGAGTGTGTGGAAATGTTTTGATTACAAACTGCATGTGCTTTTCTGGCTGTTGATCATTCCTACTAGGTTATGGATGATCTGACGTCAGCCCAGCAGCGCCGTGATTGGTCCGACACCGTCAAGCTGCACCACAAGCTGTTTGACATGACGTTGCCCAGAAGTTCTGCCTCTGCCCTCGACGGTAGCAATGAGCGGCGCAGTGATGCACGCAATGCAATGCTTCACTGCGGACTGGCTATTCGAGAGCTGTCCTGTTCTGCAGCTGCCATTGGTTGCAGGTCAGTGCTTCTTGTACTGCAGGCTACTGAGCAAGAAGAATACACGCGCACACACACACACACGCACACACACACACACACACACACACACACACACACACACACACACACACACCCGCGCGCACACGCACACGTACACACACCCGCACGCACACACGCACACACACACACACACACACACACACACACACACACACACACACACATACACACACACACACATACACGCACACACATATACACGCGGTTTCTGATTTACAGCATATGTCATGCATACATACAATATGTGTGTTCGATTATCCGGTTCCCTCGCCTATCCGGACATTTTTGTGGGAAACGGATGTGTGCGGTTAAGCGAGGTCTGACTGTACCACCAAGAGTATATAACCCCCCAAGAGTGTGCAACTCTGCATATGGGGTCTTTGACGGCGAAAACTCACATCACATGTCTCAGGTACGTTTTGTACTACGTACAAACGAAGGATAGAGTGTGCGCAATACGAATATCTGCCATGATCATGCTGGCAAGTTGCATACGCGCAGTGAGTTTCTGTCAGAGAGTGCTTTTTTATTACTCTGCTGCTTGCTAAAAACGGGCTGGAAACGTACAACTGGGACAGTGCACCACGTGGTGTGAGTTTTCGCCGTCGGCTAACCCCATAGAAAGTGTATCAGCAGTTGCACACTCTTGGGAGCTTATACACTCTTGGTAGCACATGACTAAGAGTTCACATGAGAGCGGCCAAGAGGTGCAGGGGCGTCGGAAGGTATTTTAGTGTGGTACGGTCAGCCATCTGAAGTATAATTTGAAAAATTTGTAAGTCTAGATACCTAATCAGTGTATTTTATTGATTCACGGGGTGACTGGGGCAAAAAGTGGTACGGTCAATACCGTAGTGACCGTACCGTGTCCAACGCCCCTGAGGTGTATGTAGGTTGTCGCGTGCCAGCACTGCAAGGGCTCTGACCGAACACTCTCTTTGTGTGATTCTCTGAACGCTCTTGTTTGTGTGATTCTCTGAACGCTCTTGTTTGTGTGATTCTCTGAAGACTCTTGTTTGTGTGATTCTCTGTGCCCTTGTTGCTGTGTGCTGCTCCAGGCATGAGGCAGCAATGCTTAGGAACAAAGCCGTGCAGCTGGCGCTTGTGACGGACGACAGAGACTCTCAGTTCTGGGCTCTAGTAAGTACTTCTAGGAGCATGTTAGTTTAGTTCTATGTAAGGCCGATGGGGGAAACTTGCGGTCGAAAGTAAGGCCCTGTTAGTGCTGTCCTTCATCGTCTCAGCGATCTTGTTCTTCCCCAGAACCTTGCCATTGTACTGAGGTACCACTCACTGTCAGTGGGTGTTTTCTTGACCTGTTCAAACAGCCCGCTGTTAGAGCTGGGAAGCTTGGAAATTAGTAGTTTAGCCGGTGCAACTACTTCCCCAGAGTCCACGGTCCTACCGTCCGACTCCTGCTGGCGGGTACCCACACCGCCTTGGTGGTTCTTGGAAGAGTATGCTTTAGAACGATATATCAATAATTCACGTCCTTGCTCGTCACGCTTGAAGACTAAGTCCTTTGACGTGAGGTAGCGGTAGGTTTGCAACTCAATGTACACCAAAACCAGAGGGACTCTCTCAGCTTGGCTGGTGGCCTTGTGTCGGTATCAGAAGCGCAGTGTATCATGTAAAACAATGCTCTAGTCAATCTGTGAAAATAGCTGGTTGAAACTCAAGTAGACATACTGCCTCACATGCACAGGCCATGTTACCAGTATGTACATTGCATTACAGTAGCTCATAGTCTTACGGCCAATAGAAAACTTCTTAGATTGACGAAATCCGTATCCGCCACAAGCTGAAAAAAAGAAAATGCCAATGCGCAGAGCAACAGTATGATATGTACAAGTAGTGGCAAGTAGTTAGCGTGCCCTATGTGCGACCAAAGGGGCTGGCTGCAAATGACAAGTTAACTGTTTGTAACATCTTACAGCTGATGTAAGTTTTTTTATTCTCTCCATTGCAAGTACCTGTAATCTATTCCTGGCTGAAGCCATACAGTTTGGTACTCTTGTGGATGTGTAGTTTCTCTCTCACTCTTTTTTTTAATTCAGTGACATGTATGTTTATTCATCCTTGTATTCAATTCTCTCTCTCTCTCTCTCTCTCTCTCTCTCTCTCTCTTTCCCTCTCTTTCCCTCTCTCTCTTTCCTTTTCTCTTTCCCTCTCTCTGTCTGTGGCTGTGCCTGTCTGTTTGTCTGTCTTGTGTTTTGTTTTACTATCATCCATAGTCTGATGTCCTGGCTAGTATTCATCCATCGTCCAAAGAAGTGGATGTGTTCTCTCAGCAGCTGCAGACCAAGGCAGATGAAGTTGCAAGTGCGGTATGTAATTATGCTCTATGATCACTGTCATCACACTACACTGCACAATTCTAGCTCTCAAGTCAATATATTTTTCGTTCGGGGGGGGGGGGGGTGAGAGTCGTAACGAAACTTTTTCGCTCCATGAAAATTATCGATAATGTCGTGTGGCTCCTTACGGAAAACAAGACTAAGAAGGAAACTGCTAAATGTAAAAAAATGGCGCTATTGGATCAAGTCTCCTTCCAGCTCGAAATGAAAGAAAGAATGACGGATTGAAAGGCACCACAGAAGTATGTGCACTGTCGCTTGCGTACAGATCAACACACACGCAAGAGCTTACGCACATGTATATGGGTCATGTGATCTATCTATCTGTCTCTCTGTCTGTTTATCTTTCTGTCTATATATCTCACTCTCTGCATCTGTGTGTGTGTGTATGTCTCTGTGTGTGTACGTGTGTACGTGTGTGTGTGTGTGTGTGTGTGTGTGTGTGTGTGTTGATGTCGCTGTGATCATTCTTAAATCACAGGTACCGAGAGAGCCATGTGGTCACATGTCACACCTGTGGAGAGCTTGGCATGCGCTATATCACTGCAATCAGCCAATGCATGTGTATGTCGTAATCATTGTGGTTATTGATAGTTGCTGCTTCTCTGTTTCAGCTACTGATTTTCTTCCTCTCTCTCTCTCTCTCTCTCTCTCTCTCTCTCTCTCTCTCTCTCTCTCTCTCTCTCTCTCTCTCTCTCTCTCTCTCTCTCTCTCTCTCTCTCTCTCTCTCTCTCTCTCTCTCTCTCTCTCTCTCTCTCTCTCTCTTCCACCACCACCCCCCCCCCCCCTTCTCTGAATCTCCTCCCTCCCTCTCGCTTCCTCTGCCGACTTGCCCAGTCTTTCTTTCTTTTTCTTTCCTTACCCGTTCCCCAGTATCTGTCTAACCGAGGTATATTGGTATGCATCTCCATTTGTCTGCCCCTTGCCCTCCATCCCCCCCCCCCCACCCACCCCTTGTGCATGTGCTATCTGTCTTCTTCAGTGTGTTATTCTGTGTTATTCTGTGTTATCCTGTGTTATTCTGTGTTATCCTGTGTTATTCTGTGTTATCTGACAAGCTCCACGTCATATTGGTGTACATGTCCATCTAGTGTAGGGATTCACTCTCAACTGCTAGTATAAGGTTTCTTTGGATGTGTGATGTCATGTTTGCAGTTAATAGTGCTTGTCTGTGCATGTAATTCCCTTGTTTGTGCTCTTGGACTTTGCACATACATACACACCTTCTTGTAAGCAGAATGCTGGACGAGTGGACGCAAGGCTGGTCAATGCTTCTTGAAGAGCAGCAGTTCCAGGCAGTGCCCCAGTTCCTCTCCTTCCTGGCCTGGTCTTACTTCATATTCGGTTACAGGTTAGGTTCAAGTAATTTAGACAGTTTTCTAACAGCAAGCCTCCCGACCATATAGATGTTCGGAAATATCAAGTCTTGCTCCCGTTGTGTGTTTCGCCTATCTTCTACTGTTGTCTGTGATGAATTCTCTAGCTGCACCCTTGCTGGTGTATCTTCACCTGGAGAATCCAGTCCTAGGCCCTTGCTTAGTATGTCTGTCTGTCTGTCTGTCTGTTGGTCTGTCTGTCTGTCTGCGTAAATCTGTTCACGCTTGTTTGTACCCAGTTCATGCTCACAGGTGCTCTCGCAGATGCTGATGATGATGACACTGAAAGCCAAGACACCTTATAGCTCTGTGTTGAAGCCAACGGAGAAGACTGCACTGGAGAACATTGATCATGTCCGTCGTGTGGTGTCTCAGTTGGTTGCGTGCTGTATACAACAGGTAAATACTAGTAGGTATCTGGAAACAATGTGTGCTGCTGCTGCTACTGCTGTGTGTGTGTGTGTGTGGGTGTGTGTGTGTGTGTGCGCATGTGCATGTGTGTGTGTCTGTGCTTGTCTGTGTGTGTGCTGTCTATACTGGTTACCCCAGCAAGTGTAGGGTGTGCATATGTAACTGTCTTGGCCGTCCTATTCCGATGTACTCCGTGTGGTGTAGACCAGGTGTGCATTGGGGGTCGATTCACATGGCTTCGCCAGTTGTGTGGATTAGACAGTTATCTGGCGCTTGTCTTGATCTGCTTCAATCAGAATCAGATCTGCTATCGTTGCTATAAAGAGAAAATCTGTGGGTGCACATCCAGTGCATTTGTAGATTTGCGTGCTTCTCTTGCGACGGGCGTATACATGGTACATGGTACATGGTGTGTGCATGCGTGTGTGCATGCAAGTTTGGTGTGGGTTTGTATTGCAACATGCATATATCCAACTCCTGATAGAACAAACACCGTTGTGCAGGAGAACTAGTTCTTTATAGCCGAAGTTTGTTATAACAGAAATGAACTTACACTGTGGGTTCAAAATGGCACATGGACAACGGTTCGCTATATCACGAAATTCCCTATATGCAAGTTGGTTATAAGTACAGTAGAGTCGACTGTACATGTTTGTGTTATCACTTCTTAGTCGTCGTCAGCATCATTGACATCATCTTTGACATCATCATTATCATCACTAGCATGATCAGTGGTGCTTGTTGCTGAATGT
>NC_088646.1:17149553-17232847 GCF_964019385.1 Sycon ciliatum
AGAAACACTGCGATTCACACAAAATCATGTACACTCATACCTCCATTATCCAGACCCTTAAGTTACAGGCACTCCCGTCTACCGGGCAAGCAAAGTTCTGATTGAGGCATGCATTGATACGACGAACTACAGAGTTGAGTGAAGTAACGTTATTTTTGTTGTTATGATGCAGTCGGTATTACTAATACTTACATGTACCATAAGTTTCGACTTTGTTTTTGTTGTTCTGTGTTAATGCCACGTCGTTCTGCAGTGTCGCGTGTGCCAAGCCCTCGGTGACCGGGCCGCAAGTCTGTTGGCTGCAAAGAGCTACAGTGCAATGCAGAGCAAGGTAACGTAGTTCTGATGCTACGTGGTGACACAGTCTCGATGCAAGATTGGCAAGTTTCCCAATCCTGGCAGGGCAGGTATTTTCTATCATAAATTTATCAAGCACTCTTTGCTGGATGGCCTGGCAATGACAAAACTACACCAAGGTATATATAGCACTGCAAGCTTTCTCAACTGGCTGGCATAGAACGTTTCATGTTTCTCCTATGTTCACGTAGTCTGTTTATTTTTTTCCTTTTGGCTTAGTTCTCGTGCTGGAGTCCTTGCTTTCTACATTCAGTTGTTGTTCTTCACGTATATCTGCACGTTTCCTTTCTGCACAGTTCTTTTGAAAAACTGTGTCATGCATCATAATAGTTAGCTAGGGTGAATCACAGGTACAGAATTATGTAGTCCTGACTCAGGGAGTCGTAAGATACCGACTTCCTGTCCTGACTCTGTTCGTAATGCCTTGTGGGTATTGATTGGCCGGCAACATTACTGTATGTTCCTGGCCAGGAGTCGTACAATACCGGTATTTTACGACTCCCTGCTTCTGGCCGTATTTCACTGCAGTGCCGGTAGTAACTGCAGCCAGCTTCCTTCTGTTAGATCCGTACTCTTTCTTACTGGCTGACTTACCAAACAGAGAGGATAGAATTGCTCGAGTATTATGTTTCAATCTTGTAGTGCAGTGTGTGTTACTTTCTAACAGTCTTTCTTCATCAGTTTTTACTTGAAGATCGTCTCCTGGTTCTTTCAGTGAACTGCATGTTTATCTGTCCATGATTCTGGTTGCTCACTGCTACAAGTAGAAATCAGCCTGGTCTTCAACACCAGCTTGTGACGTTGTGTCATTGAAAGTCAGCCAGGTCTCAGTACTGCCTGTTCTGCCTTGGAGTGAATCTTCGTTTACAGTGTACACCCCGGTGTTCGCTTGATGTCGGCTCAGCGAATGTGTGTCATACCGGTAATTATCGTCAGGTTACGGTGCTCACTTACTTGACTGCATGCAGATAGGCTCGTATCCATAGCATCAAGAGTCTATAAAAATTAACATGTCTTCTGCACTCTTGATAGCATACTTGGTTTCTAACTTCATTAGCGTTTACAGGATCAGGCTCTCCCAGACTGCACTGGTCAGTAAGGGTCGTAACTAAAGCCCCCCCCCCCCCCCCGGACTTGAACTACAGTAGTACAGTACAATCATGCTGGTCCCAGGCCCAGTTCGCTGTGAAAGCTTCCGCTGTCCCTTGAGCCAGTTGGGCCAACTATAGTACAGTGGTCCCTCTATAATCCGGCACCATTTGTGCCACGAAAATCTGCTGGATTAGGGAGGGTGCTGGATTAACAAATCTGATTTACTGCTGCAATGTGCATGAAGAGGACATTTTGGCTACTGAAAATTGTGCTGGTTTATCGAGGGTGCTGGATTATAAAGTGCCGGATTAGAGAGGGACGACTGTATTACTTGGGACTGAGTAGACCTGTGCGGTTGGGCATTTGCACGTCTGGATGCGTGGCCTATGCCTTTTTGCAGCCACATCCGCACCGCTAGCGCTAGCTATTCGTGCAGAGTCACCATGGTCACACGTCTGTCGTGGTGAGCTGACACTTTCATCACCAGGGAGTCGTCAAATACCGACTCCCTGTTCATCACCTATACCGGCGTGGTGCGCGATACCTATCCTGGCGCGCGCCATAGATCTATTACTCCGACATTGGAAAGGCTTCCTGTCTGAAGCCTTTCCATACTGGTACTCGATGTTCCAGTTTTGTGACACGAGAATGGCACGAGAATTAGTGTACCGCTGAGTGTACCGCTATACACGTGGTCGACACGTAGTCGACACGTTGTTGATATTTTTTTGACACGTGACCCCGTCCACGCGTCTGCTTTGTGCCAATGCCACTCGGTAAACGCCGATGTCGCGTACGACAAAGACGACTATCCCGCACGCGAAATAGTTGAGAATTGCATGACGTGGACCTGACGGCAAGGACAACTGCGAGGAGGCCCCTTTCGGTACCCCTGACGGGAAGGAGAACTGCAGAAGTCGACGAAGTCGAACGAGGAGGTCCCTTTTCCGTACCCCATACTGCAAAGTGCCATTGGTGGATACCTTGTGCACCTGGAACGACCCCTTAAACGCTGTCGCGGCGACTATCCCGTACGCGAAATAGTTGAGAACTGCTGACGTGGACCTTTTGCACCTGGAACGGCCCCGTAAACGCTGTCGTGTCGGCGGAGTGAATGTGCAGGGTACTAGGGTGAAAAGAATTGCTGCAAAGACGTCCCCTCTACTAGGCTCTAGGCCTTTGCCTTTGGAGACATCGTCGGCGAACTGAATGCGCAGGGCGAAAAGAATTGCTGCAAAGACGTCCGCTCTAGGCCTTTGGAGACATCGTGGGAACTCCTTCCGGTACTATACAAACTGCTGACGTGGCCGTGGACATGTACATGGAGAGTCATGGTGGGACTTCATGTACATGGATACATGGTGGGAATTCCTTCCGGCACCCCCGTACCGCAAAGCCAACGGTGGGGAAGGAGAAGTGCAGACGTGCAGGAAGACGAACGAGGAGGAACCAGGACGAGCGAGCAATGGCAGGACTAGCTGGACCGTAAGTAATAGCTGAATTGTGCATGACAACTTGACATCCATGCGGCACTCGCCACTTGTCACTGCATATTTCTTGTCCACTAACAATGTCTCTCTTCTGCCCCCTGTGTGTCCACGGCCCTGTTGCTGAATTGGCCCGATGAATCGAATGTCTTCCGCAACTGGAACGGCCCCGTGAACGCTGTCGCGTCGGCGACTGAATGCGCAGGAGGGAAAATATTGCTGCGAAGACGTCTCCTCTAGACGACGGTAAGGCACCCCATTGATATGTTGCCAGTGTGTGCCAGGGTATCACGCGATGGTGAATGAGGAATGATGAAGGGTACGGTGGGACTGTAGACCTGTTACCTTCTACTAACACGTTATCAGGTGGAGAGTGTCTTGTACTCACGTTATCAGGTCGAGAGCGTATTGTGCACTCTCTCCATTCCTGTACTTTATTACGTTTAAGGTGTACGTATAACTTCTCAAAAAAATTTAATGGTCTACAGTCGTGTCGGAAGGGTACGGTGGGACTGTAGACATGTTACCTTCTAACACGTTATCAGGTGGAGAGTGTCTTGTACTCACGTTATCACTATATCAGGTCGAGAGCGTATTGTAGTCACTCTCTCTATTCCTGTAGTTCATTACGTTTCAGGTGTACGTATAACTTTTCCAAAAAATTTAATGGTTCACGTCTTCAGATAGAGAGCGTATTGCACCCACTGTCTAGTCTCTGTAGTGCATTGAGATTTTGTTGATCGAACATGAAATGGATACACAGACAAAGCCAGGCCAAGTACATGGCGAGATGTCGCCAGAAGAACGTCTTCAGGTAGAGAGCGTATTGCACCCACTGTCTAGTCGATTTTGTGGATCGCACATGAAATGGATACACAGACAAAGCAGGCCAAGTACATGAGAGAGTGGACGATGTGCAGATCGACACGGCCTGCGGGTACTTCATTAAAGTTACCCGTGACATAACTAGGATAAAAGTTAATCACTGCAAAAACATTGCCAAGTATGTGAGCACTTTGGACTTGACAGAAGAGTGCACGGGCGACGTTGACAAAACATACGGCGGTGACTGTCACTATCAAGACAGCAGGGCACATCGCACACAGCATCGCAGATCGTGTCGAATTGCGCATCATAATATTGCAAAATTGCTCCTGTGCATGCAAGTGGATTTCATTGCACTTCTCAGTTTGGGAACTTGCTCGATTATGACAATTCTGCGTGTGAGTGCACTAGCCCTGAACAGACATGTAGGTGAACCGTTTGTGGTGCCTCATAGCCTACCTCACGACCTTCTGCTTTCTTTCTTCATCACTTGTATCTTGCAGGTATATCATCCCGTGACGACCACATTGAAGTCTGAATTTGAAGTGTGAAGATGCTTCAGCAACCACATCGTACTTTTCCATTGCTTTCATTGTGCTTCTACTGTGCATGTGTGTAACTTGTGGGGTAAACATGTGATGACATTGTATGCTGGCGACACAGTCAGATGTCCATGCGTCTAACGTACACCTGCATGTTATGCATTGAAAAGGGTTTGCCACTTGCAATCCTGGGACGAGTATCAGGTCCGCTTTGTCCTGTGTGGGCTGTATCAGATTGCTGTTCACTTCTCTATCTGTTGGATATGTGACTTTCTGCAAGTTTCTGGTGTATGATGGCCACGTCCTTGCTTGTCACTTTGTATGATATTACATTCTGTATTCGCTGCTTCCATGGCATGGTCTGCAAACTACAATCCTTGGGCAAATGTCATGTTTCCTATGTTGTGCTTTGGCCGTCAGCTTGTATACACGCTGTAGTTGAATTATTTTTGTTTCACAACTGACTTCCTCAAGTACGGTGGCCACTGCTTTGCATGGCATTATACATGAAGAATTTCCTGTTTGTGTCGTGTGCATGTGCGTATGTGTGCGTGGCCACGTGTGTGTGCCGTGTGCATACACATGTTTGTGTAGTTGGGGTGGGGAGGGAACGGAAAAAGAGCTGAAATTATCCATATAAAAATCGCTCTGTGAGCGGTTCTGAAAAACCTTTACTGGTACTGCCCCGTCGTAAAAGTAAGAAATTAGAACTGGCCCATTGTCCCCCCAAATGCGAACTGATCCACCTAAATCGCGAATGACGGGACCCGAACGCACCAGTAGCACGAGGTTCCTACCTGTGGATGCAGATGGGGACGTTGGTCCGGACCATAGGCATAGGCCAACTGTACTAGCGGTAGGCTTCCCTATCAAAATAATAACTTCTACTGCTACTACTGGTGTTACCCTGATAATTGCCGTGATCCTGTGCCCTCCCGACCTCGTGCTACTGGTGCGTTCGGGTCCCGTCATTCGCGATTTAGGTGGATCAGTTCGCATTTGGGGGGACAATGGGCCAGTTCTAATTTCTTACTTTTACGACGGGGCAGTACCAGTAAAGGTTTTTCAGAACCGCTCACAGAGCGATTTTTATATGGATAATCTATGATTATGAAGCATTGATTCGTGGAAATGAGAGCCGGCCGTTGGCATAACCATTTCCGTTGACCATGGTTGACCCAGTCCCCAGCTTGCTTTTGTCAAAGCTCGCCTCTTAGTTTCGACTACAGCCCCAACTACTCCTCCACAGGGAGAACAACTAGAAGCCTTTCGCGGTTCATCGATTCTACAACAAACAACAACATTCGTCACAGCAGTGGGTAAGTCCTTGTTTTTCACGAAACCTTTCTATTTTGTTAGCGTCCAGATTTCCGTTTGGACTTACACGATTTTGACTCTTCTCCCTCGAAACGTTGGTCGGGAAACGAGGACTTGAAGTTACATTAGTTACCGTGGACATGATGTATATCTTTGCTTTTTGTTGTTGTTGTTGTGTAGAATTTATGTTGTATAGGGTGTTGTTCCGTCGACAGTTTCTTCGGTGCATCCGTGATGAAGTGTCGTCGAATGTCGAACGGGCGGTTTGGCGTTCGTGCACAGCTGGCTTCACCGTCCACGCCGGTGTTGGTACAGTTCGCCGTTGCATGTACGGAGCTGTCTGTCCAGCATATTCTAGGATGTCCGACGGGCTGCACGCGGATACTGGAGCCACCGACCACATGCAGCGGAGGTGAACTGCGGCTCATCTGTGCTGACGGCAACACTGAGAGGTGCGGCGCAAAGCTAACCCAGTAAGGGGCATTCGAATAGTCTTCAAACTTTTCGAACAAATTTTAAAAGAGATTAGTTGAAGTGTCCCAATAGAACGGTTTCTATTATTTTAGAGTTTTTAGTGGATTTGTCAGGGCGATAATAGAGAGGTTAAGATGCACGTTATTTCCGACGTGACGCGCAATTTCACTTCAAATGGGTCATCGATAGGCGTGGTTGAAACACCGAATTTCGAACTAAGATGCAGCTCTCTCGCGTTTTTTCCAACGCGAGTTTTACAAATTTGGGCCTGTATTTCTGCTTGTATTTTGTTAAAATCGTAGGTTTACAGGACTCATCCTTCGGATTTTGGAATCTCGTCGAGCCGAAAATAATATTACGAGCACGAGACTGCTGCTAGGATGTAGACCAGTAGTGGCAGTCCAAGACAAGAGATGAAGACAGTCCTTCATGCAGCCCAGGGGTAAACTTATGGACTCATGAGTCTTGGATCTTGATCTTGGTGATACCGCACCGGTGTGCTCTCATCAGAGTCCTCTCTCTTCGACGCTTATCGAGAACTGCATGGTTATCCATTTCTCGGTAGATATAAATTCAAGAGCAGCTTTTTTCCTTTCCTCTTTCTCCTTTTTGTTAGCTAGTTGCGACACCGATTTGTGCTGTGCCATGGAAACTCTGTCGGCACCCTGAGATATTCGCATGCGGAAGGACCACCCTTTGGGACGAAGTTTCCGAAGCGGTATGAAAATGGTTCCTTGTGGAGATGAAGGGCTTAACATGTCGGGCATGCAGAGACAGGACAATCCGCAAAATAAAGAAGTTTATGAAGGAGGACAACAAGAACAGGAGGAAGAGTGGGACGGAGGAAGAATAGCAGGAAGGACGAACTATTGACTGAGCTCGCTCAGCGCTGGCAAGCAGCCTAGCTAAAGACACAGAGCGTTACAACAGCAAAAAAAGGCCAAAGCAAAGGCAGACAACGAGAACGGCAAACTGCATTGAGATGCTGCGATGACGAGCCTTATAGGTAGGGATTGCTCGAAGAGAAAGAAGTCGGATGGTCCCACGGATAGCTCCAGTGATTCATCCATGTCAGATGTGGAGGAGGAAGACAACCATCCGAAAAGAAGAGCAAACAAACGCAGCAAGCGCAAGGGTGACGTGGCACAGGGCTTACTAGATTCAAGTAGATTGGTTGAAGAGCAAGAGTAAAGCGGAGCAGGAGCAGAACGCTTAAGTTGAAGGAGCAAGAACTGCGTCACATGATTCGGGAACTTGAGTTGCAGCTCCAGACTCCAAAGCAGTGGTAGCCAATCTCGGTAGGGCAGTATTGTATGATTGCGTATGAATACTGACTTCCTCTATGTGCTCTCTCAGGCTCTCGTGTGTGTGTCTTTGTTTAGCATCTGTCTCTGTCACTCACACTCTTTGTCTCTCTCTAGCTTTCTCTCTCTCATCTCTCTCTCTCTCATCTCTCTCTCTCTCATCTCTCTCATCTCTGTCTCTCTCTCTCTCCCTCTATCTATCTCTCTCTCCCTCTCTCTCCCCTCTCTCTCCCTCTCTCTCCCTCTCTCTCCCTCTCTCTCCCTCTCTCTCCCTCTCTCTCCCTCTCTCTCCCTCTCTCTCCCTCTCTCTCCCTCTCTCCCTCTCTCTCCCTCTCTCTCTCTCTCTCTCTCTCTCTCTCTCTCTCTCTCTCTCTCTCTCTCTCTCTCTCTCTCTCTCTCTCTCTCTCTCTCTCTCTCTCTCTCTCTCTCTCTCTCTCTCTCTTTCTCTCTCTCTCTCTCTCTCTCTCTCTTTCTCTCTCTCTCTTCTCTCTCTCTCTCTCTCTCTCTCTCTTTCTCTCTCTCTCTTTCTCTCTCTCTCTTTCTCTCTCTCTCTTTCTCTCTATCGCGCGCTGTCTCTCTCTCTCTCTCTCTCTCTCTCTCTCTCTCTCTCTCTCTCGCACGCTCTCTCTCTCTCTCTCTCTCTCTCTCTCTCTCAGCAGTTTACCCAAATATCATTGAAATAATTTGGTCAATTTTATGGACATTATCATGTGGTCAAATGTTATGGTGGAGAAGGACTTGCATGGCGATTACCGCCAGCTAAAGTATCAACAAATGAAGAAAAGGACAGGATTGGCAACTAAACATACATGTTCCAATCAGCTCCTTTCAATAACCACAAACCTTCAGGCATATGGATGCATAATTTAGACAGCACAATTTGAGGGTATAAGAAAACTAAATAAACTGGGGAAAGCAGAGGAGAGAAAGCCCTGCGAGGTGGATAAGGTAGTGCAAGTACATGTAAGTTCCACTGAGCAAAGGAAAGACAGCACCAAAAAAGAGTTAGCGCGACACAGAAGATTACATGTAGGTTTGGCTTTTGTGCATGCGTGCAATGGCGACGAGCAAGACTGAGATGAGCCAGTGCTGGCACATCGTAATGCAGAGGACTCCAATTGTCCAAGCATAAGAACTTGCTGACACCCCAGGGCAGTTGCGGACATGACAGTTCACTGGAGGTAGTCTTCCAAGTGTGGTGGCTTGATCCGAAACTTCCTGCTAACCTGGTCATGCCTCAAACAGGCATGGCAGTTGGTCAGCAACACTGCTCTGCGGTAGTATTTTCCACTGGGGATAGAACGCACCTTCAGATTCTTCTTGAATGCCGTGAAAGCGAATACCGATTGCACCCTGCCAAAGGCCCCATTCGACAGAAACACAAAGGCTGCTCATCACAACGTTGAAGTTCGCTTGACCCTGGGGCAGGTTGTTCCCACGGTATGGAGTTTGAACGAAACGATGTAGGGCATACCCTTGATCAGCAATAACAACATAGTCCGCCTGACCTTCCTCAAGTTCTTGCGTCATGTGCTGTATCATTTGGTCAGTAAGACCACTTTCTTGTAGCTTGGCCATGCCATGCCTGCGGCCCTCCATTGGCCCAAAGAGATGGGCTATAAGACCACATGGTGTCATGATTGCCTGGTACTTCAGCCGGTGCTCTCTCTTGTGCCCACTGTAGATAAGTCTTTGGTCGCGAATTGATCTACACACTTTGTTGTGCCTTCAAGAAATCCCCATCCATTCTGGCAAGGAGCACCAGCGACGTGAACTGCATTGCTCAGCCAGGGGCTGTTCAAATGATCCAACAAGTGGCTCCAGTGTTGATGAATGATAACCACTGTCTTGTTGGTGACCAGCGAGAACTTCGGCTCGAAAATGCCGAAGAACTCTCGCAGCTGTGCCAGATGACCGGGATAGCACAGTCTTCTCGGAACAACTAGCAAGGCGAATTCGCCACAAAATAGCGATCCGTTGTATGTTCTTATTCTGGTCGGAATTTGGAGAGCAGTCCGCAGGCGAGTGAAATGCCATCGTCTGAATCGAAATAACTTCCTAAACTGTCTCGCATTCAGCTGGCTCACGTCAAGAAGTCCACGAGCATGGCCAGTAAGTATTTCGGTGCCTTTTCCTGCCATTCCACTGCTCCTGGTGCCCGACAAGAGCAATGATGGCCATAAGTTCTTCATCGTCCAGATCATCGAAAGCTATGTGATGGCCATAAGTTCTTCATCGTCCAGATCATCGAAAGCTATGGCTGCAACAGCAACCATAAGAACTCCTGTACATAGTAGTATCTGTAAATGGTTATGATTATGGCATACTTCAAACAAACAAAATCGAAATGGAAACGCTAGGCTTCAAACAACAGTCAACAGGAACAAAGTATGGTTACAAGCAAGAGTCCATAACCCACAAGCAGAGGTAAGGACTCTTGCTTCCAAGCATACGTTATGGACTCTTGTTGGAAGTCGAGTCGGGACTTCCATGAGTGAAAAAGTGGCAATAGTTCACGTTTAGTCTCCGACTTCCTAGTGCCTAGCTATGTAGTGTAGATCCTGATTGTACAAACATTGTACTTGTGCCGTCACAAGCACAAAAACAGACACAGCATGCAGTACAGTACATACACGCACACACGTGCGCACACACACACACAATCGAGGCGTGCGCAAGAAAAACACCATGAAAATCCAAAAGAACCTAATGCAAAATTAAGATGTGGAAAGGCACGCGTACGTACGTGGACGCAGAGTAACAAAATCGTATCCTCTCAAAACGCTCAAGCCAAATGACGTGAGCTGAACTTTCACATCGCGTTGGAAATAACGTGCATTTTGACCTCTCTAATGACGTCCGATCAGATCGACTATCTCGGCGTAGCTATTCCAAACTCTTCAGAACTAATCCACCTCTCCCATCGGATGAGGTTGTGGAGTTTCGAGGAGTTTCAAAGAGTTTCGTTTTTCTGAAGAGGCCAATAAGCCACCTCTTCAGAAAAACGAAACCCCTCGAAAAGTCAAAGAGTGACAATTCAAACTCACCCTACGTGCAGTAGGCGGCCCAGCACTTTTTTGTCTGATATCCAGACAAGTCGTTTCCGAGCCACCACTGTATTTTTGTGTTCTTCTTCCCGTTGTGTTTATTTGGCTGCAGACGAATGACTTTCACCACTCCAATCTGAGTCGGCGTGCTGACACCCTCCATGCACTATGTGACTATGCACTGGTACGTGACACTGACGGTGTGTGTGGTGTGTGTGTGTGTGTGTGTGTGTGTGTTTGTGCTGGTGAGGGAGTAGAGGGCAGGTTCATAATATACATAATATACCGTGACTGGTACATGCATGTACAGTTGCGGCCAAAGAAATCTGCCCCCCCCCCTCCCCCGGGTCAAAAGTAGCGCCGCGTTTGCATTTCCATTACGTCATGCACAGTACAAAAACCCATTCCAGGGTTGCACCCATAGTTCGTGGGTATGTAATGCAGTCAGCGCCCCGCCCCACACCAGACCACATACACAGAGTCGCATACTCTCGGGGGTAGAGTTGCATACTCTCGAGGTTATGTAGTCTTGACGCCAGGCATATGGATTTGTACTATATGCAGCGCCCCGTGTCCGCTTGACTTCTCACTCACCGGGTTTCAATGTCCATAACAGTACATGTATGTGGCAATGCACCAAACTGAAGTCGTGGCCAAAGAAATCCGACCCTTGTGCCGAGAGCAGCGCCAAGGCTCATTCGTCCTCTTCGGCCCTCACATCTGTTTTTGGAACATGGACGATGTAATTAAAATGTAAACGCAGGGCTACTTTTGACCCTCGGGTCGGATTTCTTTTGCCACGACTGTACATGTAGGATTTGTCATGTGCTTCAGTCTCTCACTGAGGAAGAGAAACAGGAGAAGGCAAAGGTTTGAGCATCCCACGAAACTACAGCAACGGGAGTGGTCACTCGTACAGGTGTTGCACAACTATGGTCTGGCAAAGAGTCTACCCTGTACCACAGTGTACACTATGTCATGATATGATGCCATAGTGCATGGCCCACACGGTGCATGGCCCACACGGTGCATGGCCCACACGGTGCATGGCCCACACGGTGCATGGCCCACACGGTGCATGGCCCACACGGTGCATGGCCCACACGGTGCATGGCCCACACGGTGCATGGCCCACACGGTGCATGGCCCACACGGTGCATGGCCCACACGGTGCATGGCCCACACGGTGCATGGCCCACACGGTGCATGGCCCACACGGTGCATGGCCCACACGGTGCATGGCCCACACGGTGCAGATACCATGGTGCATATACCATGGTGCATATACCATGGTGCATGGCCCACACGGTGCACGACACACCCTAGTCAGATTGAGCTTCTTTTACGGTCGAATGCTGGTGCATGCACGCTGCACTCACTGACTGTAACTGTACTCTGCCACCGGGAGCGGCAACGGCGTAACAGCGGCTAACTCTGACCATCGTATGTTACGGTTAGTTAGTTAGTTAGAAAAGGAAAGATGGACGCCACAGTCCGCACTGCTTTCCTGGACGGGGATTGGCTTCAAAGTGGAGAAATAATAATGACTGCACGAGGCGGATAATCATGATAACGAGATACACGTAAGAGGCAATATTCTTACACTTAGACTGTCCCACGCAGCTGATGAGCACTAGATAGTACTTGGTCTGCCCAGTTAAAATTGGCGCTTATCTTCACACTTGTCTCAGGAAAGAAATACGAATATTTGAAGCAAGCCACGATCACAAAGCACTATCTATTTACATGTCAGTAAGCAACTCAGTCGAAAATTCAAGCAAGTTACACATCCTCCTCGCCACTACCGTCGCTGGAGGAAGAGCTCAAAACGTACGATCCGGACAGCTGCTGCACGGGTCGTTTCATAGCTTGTTCCACTTCTCCTCGTCTCGAATCACGCTCAAAGGCAGTGCGTGCCTGTCACCTTCCCATCAGAAGCTGAGTGAGACTGCCCGCATGTTGATTGTAAGTGTTATCCCCGTTCGCCGCATGTTTGTTTGAGACAAAAAGGCAACGCCATATCAGTGTCCTTTTTTTTCAAATCGCCTCTTGCGCTTGTCGTACTTGCTGATCAGCACCCGTACCCACGCTAGCCGCTGGTGCTTGAAGATCTACATGCAGCGCAGTGATAGCTTCCGCTTGATGTAGCACCTGTGCGTACTGCACCTACAACACGTACACCAGGCTTTTCGGCTAGTTTCCTGAAAGTCCTTTGCACGAGTGTTTCTCTCAGGACTTGGTGTTTTCTTTGATTAGCTCCTTTGCCCTGTCCTCTGTGAGCTTCAAAGTGTGTCCGCCGGATTGGTCTCACTCACTGGAGATATCGACAAGAGCTGCAGTTTCTTCGTCAGCGATTTGCTGGTGATAGCCCTTCACTAGGCGCTGTACTGTGCAAGCACTGAAATTCAAGCTCGCGAAGCGCTTTTTCAGCTTTTCTATACCTCCCCGGGGTAAACAATCCTTACCATAAGACAGCTGGAAGTAGACAGAAACTGTATTCTCCATCGCTCTGAAATGCGAACATCCTGACCCATTTTACGGACTCGAGCGGAGGTTGCAGTGTTTTCTTGCGCTGACGGAAGTGTTCGTCGGCGGCAGCTCCGTCAAAAAGACTCAAACGAACCGATCGCAACTTCTGTGATGGTTTGTGCTGCTATGTCGTCGGATGCAATGGTCAATGGTTATGTTCGGATGGTGAATCGGTGGTTCCATGCCGTGTGGCACAGGCAGAACACCAGAAAACAAAGTTAGAAGATAAGCGCCAATTTTAACTTGGCGGACCAAGTAGATACCTACTGCTCACTGTAGCTTCCTTTCCCGGCCTGTAACTATTACGCTGTATGCACTATGACTTTGTAGTGCGTACAGCGTAATTAAAAGGTGTACTTTTCGCTGGTGTGTAACTGGACCATGGAATGTATAGACCTGCGTAAAAGTCCATTTCCGGTAAATGGTCAAGTCCATGCTTTACGTGTCATCGTTTCGAGAGATGTTCACGTCCGAGAAAGATAATGAACCGCTCCACTCTCCTTCTGGTGTGAACTTCACCGCAGGGTGCAGGCCGTTGAGAGTGTTCAAGAACCTGTTGCTTCATCGTCATGACAGTAAACATCATCAACGAAACGACAATATATTGTTGGCCGAAGTGAAGGATCGATGGAGGATTCGCAGAAACCAACAGGTACGTTAGCAAGTACAGGACCCAACGGGGAGCCCATAGCAACTCCATCCACTTGCTTGTACATAATTGTTAGGCCCACAAGTAATTACATGTAGTTCATATTCATTAGTTCATGCATTATTCATTTGGCCTGGGTACTTGCGCGTCCATGTTTGCCATAGCTACCCAGGCCCTTTATATTGCTTTACTCTCTATTCAATAATCTCTTCAATAATCTCTCTTCAATAATCTCCCTCTTCAATATTCACCATGTAGTCGTTTCGTTCGTCCTGGTCTTAATCATCCCGCCTCTAATAAATGTCGTTCCATCAACATACCTGTTCCCGTTGTTTCCGTCGTTAGTCTCTTGTTCGGACTCAACATTGGCGCCCGGCTTTTGCCGAAGCCCGCGACCCTGGGATTCTCGTGTCTCGTCGCCAACCACGTCTCGTCGCCAACCTCGTCTCGTCGCCAACCTCGTCTCGTCGCCAACCTCGTCTCGTCGCCAACCTCGTCTCATCTCCAACCTCGTCTCATCTCCAACCTCGTCTCATCTCCAACCTCGTCTCATCTCCAACCTCGTCTCATCTCCAACCTCGTCTCATCTCCAACCTCGTCTCATCTCCAACCTCGTCTCTTCAATGTGAACCTCGTCTCGTCCAGGTCCACCTCGTCTCGTCATGCAGGTCATCTACCTTTCTCTCTTTCTTTTTTGTATGCGTTCCTTCTTCGTCAAATTTATTTTCGGTTTATTTATTTCGTGAATTTGTTTGTAGTGTGTGCGCGTGTGTTCATAACATATTACTAAATTAGAGGTCCGATCATGGTGAGCCACGCTCTAATTTTTGATGTTAACCCTTTAAGAGCCACAGGAAATTTTCAAAATTCTGCATTTTTTCGTGTTCCTTGGATCATAGCTTCAGTTCTACTCACTCAATCCTCACAATCTAGGGCTTCCTGGAAAGGTCTCCGCGAGAGGAAGAGAATGAGGTTGATCATGATAGCCAGCACACCGTCTATCCAGCGCTAGATCGCAGCGACAGCACGAAAAATGCCCCAAATGCGTCCAATTGCGTCCCGCTCCAGATATTTCATTTTGCTCGATCGTGGAGTTCCAATTTTTTCGCTGTGTACTCTTGACAATATCAACAGTGAAACCCGTGCAAATTCGAGTAAACCAGCGTGACGAAAAGTCTCAAAATTCTCAATACTAAAGTCGCACTGCGCGCTTTTGAAATTGCCGCGATCGCGGCTCAACTTACGAGTGATTTATCTCAGGAACCGTTGCTCGCAGCGCTTCGCGGATTGTTTCTCCCGACAGGTGAGAGTTTTCTCTTCGCCCTGGATATTTCGATCACTGGATTTGAGCTAGATTGGACTGAGTTACGATCTTTTGAAGTTTTGCATTTGAATGCGTCGTTTACGACGCATTCAAGTATGGAGCGGCTCTTAAAGGGTTAAGCAGAAGTGCAACTACGCTATTTTTAGCCATGCAAGCAGTATCAGTAGGTTCCTCGTCACGTCTAATTTCTTGTCTTTAGACTTAGAGAAGTACAGGAACAATAACTGTAATGCATGATACTAGTAAACACTTTTGTGAGATCCGTGCGCACGTGCAGTGTGTGTGTGTGTGCGTGTGTGTGTTTTCTTTTTTTTTCTTTCTCCCTCAGTCATCTTTTATCTTTTTCTCTCTTTTTTCTTTCTTTCTTTTCTCCGCGAGGACGCGGCATTCTTTTTTCATGGAGGGGTGGTATGTTAGGCCCACAAGTAATTACAATACTATTATAATTATTAATTCATATAATTCATTAGTTCATGCATTATTCATTTGGCCTGGGTAGCTACTTGCGCGTCCATGTTTGCCATAGCTACCCAGGCCCTTAATATTTCTCTTCAATCAGCTCTCTTCAATAAGCTCTCTTCAATATTCTCCCTCTTCAATAATCACCATGTAGTCGTTTCGTTCGTCCTGGTCTTAGTCATCCCGTCTCTAATAAATGTCATTCCACCAACCTACCTGTTCCCGTCGTTAGTCTTTTGTTCGGACTCAACATAATGTTATCAAAAGAGAATTCCACGCCTGAGGTTACCATCAACATAAGCTTCACAAACGCATTTTCGTTGAGCTTGGGTGGAGTGGGTGACTTATTATGATACAATGCCGCAGCGCAAATGTAAATTGGCTTGCGACAGCGTATGAACACATGATGCCACTGGATTCAAACCCGGATTCTTGAAAACACTCCGAACGAGACTCTGCTCTCTCCCACTCAGTTTGTTCCTGTGAACGTCGCATTGTTGACTGAAGGAAGCCCATGAGAACTGTTCTTTCTTAGAGTACTTCTTGAACTGTTCAGCTGTACTCGAAAGGATCGACTGCTTGGCATCTTGTATATCACCGAGAAGAGAGCCAAGCCAAACGCCAGGTTTCTGCAATTGGGTAGCCCATACATTCTTGGTCTTACGGACCCTTTTGGGGCTAAATGTTGGTACTCGTAGTCCGTGATCTGGTGTGATTTGGAGAGGAAGAGCAGGTATTTGCTCAATCTGATATCGATATTCTCGGTGTTATCATACCCATAACAAGGTCCAAGCATGCAGAATGTTGTGGTATCATCAGTATCACCGTCATTTTATCTCCGTAGTTGTCAGCAGACATTATGACTGTCGCTCGCCCTTTATCAGGGTGCAAGATGACCATATCCGGATTTGTTCGGAGCTCTTTGATCACTTTCAGGTGTTCCCTTGACAACGAAAAGGATCGGGTGTCCGGGGGTGACTTTACAAACCTAAACGCTTCAGTGGCCAATGAGGCCCGGCAAGAAGTTTCATTTTATCCTTGATTTCTGGATTTTTGTGTCGGATAATGTGGGCTTGCATTACGCTCGTGTCGTTGGCATTTTTGGGAAGACTGTTTGCTAACTGCTGCTGCATCTGCGTCTTTGATCCTTGAGGGTGGTGGTGTTCCTAGGCTACGGGTGCGGAAAGCTGTAACTGAATATAACGGGAACCATGATTTCTTCTTCTTGTTCTGCTAACTGCATCTTGTCCTGTAAACATTTCAATGTTTTGTTGTTCTGCAGTTTCATATACGTGGTAACACGGTACTAGCTACCACCAGCACGGAAAGTTTTATTGTTCTGTTACTGTGGCTTTGGTGGTAAGGTAAGAGACCTCTTGTCTTGCAAATACGTTAATGCACTCATCCAACGGCACGCGCACAGATCTTGCTCATGATGTTGTCGTGCTTGTCACACGTGGCGCTAAGTCATCATCAGCAGCAGCACCCCACTGATCAGTGTGTAGTAGCACCCTGACATTAGCCATGTTCATTGCCAGAAAGAACTGTGTACACTCTACCTGCAGGTACGACAGTCGATCCTGAATTACGCATGCTATTACGCAACTGTCTCTTATGGTGCTGTGGTTCAATATGTATGCATAGTTTTAATGAATTATGTTCTTCCAAATGCATAGTGATCGCAGGATTGTAATACCCAGCTACATTTTTTTTGGTTGTCCAACGATACAAGCAGACCGAATTGGTGTTGTTTTTTAACGCATTTTCCCCATGCTATTCAGGTTAGATTCCTGTGATTATTCAGGGTAGCGCCTGTCGTCTTTTCTACATCAATTTTTATTTTGCGTATTGGTAACCCAAAAATAAATCGTTTGTGTGGTATCTGGTGTCCCCACTGATTGACTGATCCTGGTCCCCTAGACGTCTTCCACGGTTGCTGGTATATTTCCTTCTTCCATTTATGGCTTTTCTTTCATGGGTTTTCCTTTGTGATTTATGATTCAAGTTATGCCTATGATAACACAGTGTTTCTTTGTGTTCTTTGCCCGGTGTGTTTGCTGCCAGATGATTGGATCAATGCCCGGTACTGCTGCAGAGGTCATCGCTGCTCACGGGTGACGTCAGTTGAGCCTGGGTGCATCACCATTGCCACGAGATAAAGCACTCATTACCTATCCAACAGTCTCGTCCCTGCATATTTGTTTTATTTTATTCCCGCCTGTCTATGTTGTGCACATAATATTTTCTGTGGTCTTCTTCTCCGGTCTGTATTCTCGTTTTCCTCCACTTTTTCATAGGCAGTAGTTATGTTGTCGTTGCCCTTTGTACGGCGTTCGCCGCTGAGTACCTCCACCTACTATGTTGTCGGTGCCTTGCCCCTTTTGGCGTTGCAGGTTTAGCCACTGCACGCGTGCGTATATTTATTTCCCTGATTTTCTTCTCCGATAGAATTTCCGACTTGTTTCTCCTTCCTCATGCAGCCATCAGCTTCAGCCATCAGCAAGCCAAGAAGAAAACACTTGCTGTTTCTGATTGGCTGAGGTGGTTGACCAATCATTTCAGGTGTGAAGTTCAAAGCCAGGAAAGTAATCACTCCTAGGTGGGTTTGGGATGGCTAGAATTGGTCGGGGTTCGGGATGGCTAGAATTGGTCGGGGTTTGGGCTGGCTAGAATTGGTCGGGTTTTAGCCGGGATGGCTAGAATTGGTCAGGTTTGGGATGGCTAGAATATCGGGGTTTGGACTGGCCAGAATTGGAAAGGGGGGTTGGGGTGGCTAGAATTGGTTGGGGTTTGGACTGGCAAGAATTGGTTGGGTTTGGGGATGGCTAGAATTGTTCGGGGTTTGGGTGAGCTAGAATTGGTCGGGGTTTGGGATGGCTAGAATTGGTCGGGGTTCGGGCTGGCTAGAATTGGTCGGGGTTCGGGCTGGCTAGAATTGGTCGGGGTTCGGGCTGGCTAGAATTGGTCGGGGTTTGGACTGGCTAGAATTGGTCGGGGTTTGGGATGGCTAGAATTGGTCGGGGTTTGGGCTGGTAGAATTTCCGGCTTGTTTCTCCTTCCTCATGCAGCCATCAACTTCAGCCATCAGCAAGCCAAGAAGAAAACACTTGCTGAACTCTGATCGGCTGAGGTGGTTGACCAATCATTTCAGGTGTGAAGTACAAAGCCAGGATAGGCTATAAAAGTAATCATTCCAGGAGGTGGGTTTGGGATGGCTAGAATTGGTCAGGGGAAACAGGGTCGGGGTCAACACCCAACCGGGTCTACGGGATTCTACGGGATATCGTGGAACTGTACAACTGGCAAAAGGCTTATTAGTCGGGGTTTGGGCTTGGTAGAATTGGTCGGGGTTTGGGCTGGTTAGAATTGGTCGGGTTTTAGCCGGGATGGCTAAAATTGGTCAGGTTTGGGACGGCTAGAATTGATCGGGGTTTGGACTGGCCAGAATTGGAAAGGAGGGTTGGGATGGCTAGAATTTGTTGGGTTTTGGGATGGCTAGAATTGTTCTGGGTTTGGGATGGCTAGAATTGGTCGGGGTTTGGGATAGCTGGCTAGAATTGGTCGGGGTTTGGGATGGCTAGAATTGGTCGGGGTTTGGGATGGCTAGAATTGGTCGGGTTTTAGCCGGGATGGCTAGAATTAGTCGGGTTTTTTGGACTGGCTAGAATTAGTCGGGGTTTGGACTGGCTAGAATTGTTCAGGGTTCGGGCTGGCTAGAATTGGTCGGGGTTCGGGCTGGCTAGAATTGGTCGGGGTTTGGACTGGCTAGAATTGGTCGGGGTTTGGGATGGCTAGAATTGGTCGGGGTTTGGGCTGGTAGAATTTCCGGCTTGTTTCTCCTTCCTCATGCAGCCATCAACTTCAGCCATCAGCAAGCCAAGAAGAAAACACTTGCTGAACTCTGATCGGCTGAGGTGGTTGACCAATCATTTCAGGTGTGAAGTACAAAGCCAGGATAGGCTATAAAAGTAATCATTCCAGGAGGTGGGTTTGGGATGGCTAGAATTGGTCAGGGGAAACAGGGTCGGGGTCAACACCCAACCGGGTCTACGGGATTCTACGGGATATCGTGGAACTGTACAACTGGCAAAAGGCTTATTAGTCGGGGTTTGGGCTGGGTAGAATGGGTCGGGGTTTGGGCTGGTTAGAATTGGTCGGGTTTTAGCCGGGATGGCTAGAATTGGTCAGGTTTGGGATGGCTAGAATTGATCGGGGTTTGGACTGGCCAGAATTGGAAAGGAGGGTTGGGATGGCTAGAATTTGTTGGGTTTTGGGATGGCTAGAATTGTTCTGGGTTTGGGATGGCTAGAATTGGTCGGGGTTTGGGATAGCTGGCTAGAATTGGTCGGGGTTTGGGATGGCTAGAATTGGTCGGGTGGCTGGCTAGAATTGGTCGGGGTTTGGGATGGCTAGAATTGGTCGGGTTTTAGCCGGGATGGCTAGAATTGGTCGGTTTTGGGCTGGCTAGAATTAGTCGGTTTTTTTGGACTGGCTAGAATTAGTCGGGGTTTGGACTGGCTAGAATTGTTCGGGGTTCGGGCTGGCTAGAATTGGTCGGGGTTCGGGCTGGCTAGAATTGGTCGGGGTTTGGACTGGCTAGAATTGGTCGGGGTTTGGGATGGCTAGAATTGGTCGGGGTTTGGGCTGGTAGAATTTCCGGCTTGTTTCTCCTTCCTCATGCAGCCATCAACTTCAGCCATCAGCAAGCCAAGAAGAAAACACTTGCTGAACTCTGATCGGCTGAGGTGGTTGACCAATCATTTCAGGTGTGAAGTACAAAGCCAGGATAGGCTATAAAAGTAATCATTCCAGGAGGTGGGTTTGGGATGGCTAGAATTGGTCAGGGGAAACAGGGTCGGGGTCAACACCCAACCGGGTCTACGGGATTCTACGGGATATCGTGGAACTGTACAACTGGCAAAAGGCTTATTAGTCGGGGTTTGGGCTGGGTAGAATTGGTCGGGGTTTGGGCTGGTTAGAATTGGTCGGGTTTTAGCCGGGATAGCTAGAATTGGTCAGGTTTGGGATGGCTAGAATTGATCGGGGTTTGGACTGGCCAGAATTGGAAAGGAGGGTTGGGATGGCTAGAATTTGTTGGGTTTTGGGATGGCTAGAATTGTTCTGGGTTTGGGATGGCTAGAATTGGTCGGGGTTTGGGATAGCTGGCTAGAATTGGTCGGGGTTTGGGATGGCTAGAATTGGTCGGGTGGCTGGCTAGAATTGGTCGGGTGGCTGGCTAGAATTGGTCGGGGTTTGGGATGGCTAGAATTGGTCGGGTTTTAGCCGGGATGGCTAGAATTGGTCGGTTTTGGGCTGGCTAGAATTAGTCGGGTTTTTTGGACTGGCTAGAATTAGTCGGGGTTTGGACTGGCTAGAATTGTTCGGGGTTTGGGATGGCAAGAATTGGTCGGGGTTTGGGATGGCTAGAATTTGTCTGGGTTTTGACTGGTTAGAATTGACCTTATGCCAGTTGTACAGATCCACGAAATCCCGTAGAATCCCGTAGAATCCCGTAGACCCGGAAGGGTGTGCAGTGTGTGCTATGCATGCGCATTTGACCAATTTTAGCATTTTATTTTCAGGGCAAGCAATCGCTTTTCCAGCTTCTTTACTTTCGTTAGAACTAATGACTAGCTAGATCTTTGTCAGAAAAAGGTTTTCGTATGAAATGCCTTCAGGGCCCATTTCTTAGTGGAAATAGCAGAAAACACAATACTGAGGGTCCTGCACATTCAACACCCAATCGTGTCTAAGGGATTCTACGGGATTTCGTGGATCTGTACAAATGGCAAAAGGCTCATTGGACAGGGTTTGGGATGGGTAGAATGGTCGGGGTTTGGGCTGGGTAGAATTGGTCGGGGTTTGGGTTGGCTAGAATTGGTCGGGGGTTGGGATGGCTAGAATTGGTCGGGGGTTGGGATGGCTAGAATTGGTCGGGGTTTGGGATGGCTACAATTGGTCGGGGTTTGGACTGGCTAGAATCGGTCGGGGTCTCCCCATTGAAACGCACACTACTTTGTACATGTATGTGATTGAGAGTTTTAAAAGACATTAATTTTGAAAGTTAAGGGCAGTGCCCGGTCTAAGACTGTCAGGATAAGCGAGGTAAGACTATGGGTGCAGACTGATTATTGTGCACTTTCCAAAATTTATGCCGATGGTCATGTAGCAAATACGGGTTGCCATAACTTTCCTGCCCAAGGGAGGGAGGGCCGGGAAGCCGTGGGGGTTGACCGTGATTCACTGCATACCATTACCAGGAAAGCCTCCACTGGCTGAAGACTGAAAGTATACAATAGTCAGTAGATCTGCACTACAGTGCTGAATGCACAGCCAGCATTTAGCGAGTCTACGCCGATCCAGTCTCGATTGTAAGACAACCGTTCGTGGGGTGGACATCAGGGAGTCGCAGGCGCGTACGCAGGGGGGGGGGGGGCTCCCGTTGCCCGGAAACTCCCAAATGTTCCAAACGAGCAACGATTTTGGGCATTCAGTGTTTGGTAGGATGCGCGTTCGATCTGACAAGAATGCAACACTTCAACAGATCTTAACTCAGTCAAATCTCGCTCAAATCCAACAATCCTAATATGCAGGTCGAATAGAAAACTCTCAGCTGTCGGTAGAAACAATTCGCGAAGCGCTGCGATCAATGGTTCTTGAGATAAATCATTCGTAAGTTGAGCTTGTGATCTTGGCAATTTCCAAAGCGCGGTGCACTCGAGTATCAAGAATTTGAGACTTTTCGTCACGCGTGCACGCTGACTTACTCAAATTTGCACGGGTTTCACTTGTGATATTCTGAAGAGTGCACAGCGAAAAATTGAAACTATGCCATCGATGAAAACGAAAATACAGTGAAACTTGTCTAAGGCGACCGCTCAATAGGCATTGGCGGATAATGCTCGAAAAGGTGGCAGATTCTGCTCGAAAAGCAGTGAAATTGGCAGAATCATACAAACCTTATGGCGGGCAATTCCTGGAATTCTGCTCCATTTCTTCATCCACATACCAAACATGCATGAAACTTACCAGAAAAAGTACCGAATTCTGCCAATTTTTCTGCCGGCATTATCCGCATATGCCTACCGCTCAAGGGACCTTCAAAATGTGGTCGCTGTGTACAGGTAGTCTCCTTATCCAGGGTCATTTGACTGGAAGTGAAAATCCTTCGTCCTAGTGGTAGTGGTCCTCTTGAACAGTTGGTCGCCTTATCAGAGTAGTTGCCTTGACAGGCTTTACTGTAGCTGGAGCAGGACGCGCTTCGACAAATTTGGCCAGTTTGGGGCATTTTTTCGCACTGTCGCTGCACTCTAGCGCTGGATATACTTATGTACCATGCTTACAGTGTCCTGGCTATCATGGTTGACCTCATTCTCTTCCTCTCCTGGATACCTTTCCACTTCCAGGTAGCCCAAGAGGATCAAGATTGAGCACGGAGTGGAACTGAAGTTATGATCCAAGCAGCACGAAAAAATGCAGAATTTTGAAAATTTCCTAGGGCTTTTTAAAAAAAAGGGTTACCGTATTTTCCGGAGTATAGTGCGCACCTTTGTATAACGAGCACCCCCAATCTTCACTGGGGGTGCGCAATTCAATCTTCATTGAAGTACATGCATTTCATATTCGGAGCATAGTGCGCACCTGCGATTTAGGGCCTAAAATAGCACATCTAAAGTGCGCACTTTACTCCGGAAAATACGGTAAACTCATTGTAACTCGGATGGTGAGCCAATTGAATTATTGTGAAAAGAAGAAGGACAAAATGTTATGAGTTATGACTAACTGTCCACCAACGTAACCAGATCTTATACAGGCATTCTTTGTTGCCGTGATGCGTAGCTCGTGCTCTTCTTCGTTGCGCTTTCCTTCCCCTCTTGGACCTTTCCGAACCTGAGCCTTCCAAGTTGGAAGGTTGTTGGTTTGCGCCTTGGAGAAGTGATGGAGCTAGGTGTCAGGTCGCCAAATGTCTCAGTACTCCTTGTCAGTTTTGTGCCATTTCGTCGCACTCGCTGACTGTATAAGATCTGGTTATTTGTTGGTGGACAGTTAGTTAAACTCATTGTTTGTGATTCGGTTGGAAACCCCCCCCCCCCCCCCTAGAGGTGACTCTGCGTACGCGCCTGAGTCGTATAAACCCGGGTTTACTAATACGACTCCCTGTCCCTGATGGACATACAATTTATTACAAAGTCATGTACAAGCAAAACATTTATTATTGTTGCCGAAAGGGCCGCTAGGGTCAGTATGGAAAGCATCAATACAATTTTAATGACGGATCATTTGTACTCACAGCCACTACAGCCTCGGACCAAGCCGTTGGTTTAGGCAAGGCAGGACATCCAACACACTGCCACTGGCTTGATGACAGGGAAGTAATTAGTTGCTCAGCGGTCATAGCGGGTGATCCGCGACTCATTCTTTGACTGTCACTGTCGCTAGGCCGGAGAAAGATCCAGTTCAGGTACTAGTATTCGGTAGTACTCAGTACCTTATTGACCGGCGTGCACATGGCCTCTGCTAGCCAAGTACAGTGGAAGCATCTCAAACTCTAATTTCTAAAGAGAACATCCGGAGAAGAATTATTAATTTTATTGTACTCCACTCCAGTCAAGCTCGCACTGCGCCTTGTAGTATGAGTTTTGCTGTGGAGCTTTCAACGCGATGTTTGTCAGGAGTTCAGGTGTTGTCTAACACCATGAGGCATGAACACACAGTGCCATGCACTAGGCCGAGTCTTGAGCGCGCGGAAACCTCGAAGTTCGCACCCATGCCATGGTTGTCGTGTCTCACCTTCTCACCTATTTCTTTTACAGTAGTGTTGTCATCATGATCATAGCAGAATCAGGTTTGAACTTTCCGGGTAGATCTACTACTACTGTAGTAGGTGAGACTGGGGCAAAGACTCCTAAAACTGTGACAAAGGAAAACAGCTTGCGCTCTTGATTCACACGTGGAACATCGAAGATTACAGAGTACTGTCTGGTAAGAACTGGGGATTCAGAGTGCTATTAGTATTACTGCAGTACAAGTGACTCATAGCCTAGCCATAGGGCTAGACTGTTCCTATTTTTTCATGCAGAAATCTTGCTGGAGAGCCCATGCTTGGTAGTGCTTTGGTGGATGATGCTGGCTTCAACATCATCCGCACTGGTACAGCATTCCCACAGTTAGAGGCGCATGCAATGGCGACGGCAATACGTTGTAGGCTACTGCAGAGTGTCTGAAGATATAACAGGTCAAGGTGTGTTAAATTAGAGTACACAAATCATAGAGTATAAATATCATGTACACACGGCACACACACACACACAGCCGATGGTGAATTTTCAGGGTAAACACACGTAACACACACGGCACAGTACTGTGCCGCTGTATTTAACTTAACTTAAGGAATCGTTGATTACGTGACCCCAATGGCAAACAATATAGAAAGCTTGAAACAAAATTAAAATGGCAAGGCTCACGTGATAAGTGTCAAACTGAGCAATATTCAATTCGGCAATGTTGCATAAAGTGCTTGCTGATGCCAATATTTTCTTGCTTCTAAAAATACCCTTTGTGGGGAAATGGCATTCAAAGTGGCCAGTAACTGTGGGGACTGCAGCAAACAAAAGCACCCTAAAAGGAACACATGGCTATGTCAGTATGCCTAACACTATATACCGGGCCGTTTCTCTGTCAGCACTCAAGGCAGACCACAACCACAAGGCCCTAGAGTCTTTCTTTTCGTTCTCAAGTAATAACATGACATGCACGAGTGCATGTACATGATCAAGCAACCAACCTATGCCGCTCTGCATAGTATGTCCTGGCTACCCGGCTACAGCCAAGCTACTGCGGCCTCGGCCTCAGGCTTTCCTTCCTTGGCGGTGCAGGCACGATATGTTCTTCGTAGGGATGAAGTCTTTTAGGAACCGATATTGCTTGCTCATTGACCTGTTGAGGTGTGGTCAGAGTAGGAGAAGGTTTCAGAACACTGTCCGATACAAGCGACGGTAATATATCGTCACTGACGTCATTACTGACGGGACGTTGACGGATTTTTCGCTTGGCACTTCGCTCAGTTGATGGCATGGACGACGTCCTCGTCAATTTCTTCGCAACACGACTTACAATTGAAGATTCCCTGGGATGTGTACTTTCACCGTCCATTGTCGGCTGGTCGAGGGATTGGTGGAAGCTGGAGGCGACATGATTGCTGCCAATGTATGGCGCTGGCTGAAGTATCGCCCGATGTGGTGCAGCGGGGTCATGGTGAAGAGTGTACACAGCTCCACTTGGGCCAGCTGGTGTTAGCACCTGAGCAAGTCGGCCATGTTTCTCAACTACGACCTTGGTCGATGCGTACAGGGCTGAAGTGGACTGGCCCCGTATCTTATTCCGCTTTTCACTTTGCCCACTCGCTGTGAAGGTAAGGTCGTTGTGTTTGCCACTCAGTTCGCACACTTCATCCTCTTCTAGATCGTCTTTACTCAGCGCATTTATAGAGCGTGTCAAGTCTTCCACCGAGTCCTGGTTGTTTATCAACGGCTTTGTCCAGGAATGGTTTGGAGAGCATGTGCTCTTGCCCGTCACAGGGGGTGCCGACGTTGGCGGTGTTGGCATGGCAGATGCGCTGGCATAGATGGCAACAGAAGCTGAGCTGGCCGCAGCACTGGATCGCTTGTTGGTGACAAGCTTGCGGCCGCTCATGCGCTGCACTCGGCGCTGGTAGTGGCCAAGAGAGTCTCTCTTTTCCTCGTCCGTCAACTTCAGCGTTCCGTTCAATGTACGCCGGATTGAGCCTAGGAGAGAAATAATACAAGTACGGATTGCAAAGTACGCATAAGCTACATGGATCCAAAAAATAGTACGCATAAGCTACATGGATCCAAAAAATGCACTGAACCTATTGTATCACCCCTGACCCCAGTCTCCAGATAGCTAGCCATGTCAACCTCGTTAGGTCTACTGAACCCATCCAGTATGGCACTAAAACCGGATCTGATCCTCACGGATAATTAATTGGCTTTTTAGCGTTGGTTGTAACTAACTTTAAGTGTTGTTTTTTTCATCCGTGAAAGTAGACGCATGTGCCAGGTGACAGTTTCAAAGTCGGGGAGGTATCTGCCACTGTAAGTATAAGGACGTGTGATTGGTAGTGGAGATGCCAAAAAAAACATTCGTCATGCTTGGAAATTCTACAATGAAGTACTTGTAATACTACTAGTACTTTAGGGACTCAGGTTTGAGCAAACAATGTTATGTTGGTCGTCTGCACAACTTTGAGGATTTGTTGTATTTCGGGATGGGGAAAGTTCAGGTGCAGCTCGCTTCCGAATTTGAAATACCGATGCATTCTGGAAGAAAAACCATCCACTGATCCACATGCATGTTTATTCATTAGAGGTAGGGGTATGAGTACACTTTTTCAGTTTGTTCTGAAAAAAGTACCAGTATATACGGGGATGGTGCCTTACTGTATATTCCTGATGCAGCCCGCCGTGGCAGAGTATCACCGACACTGCTTGTGATATCTTCATTCAATGCCAGTGCCGTTGCTCTGTCAACCCTGCATGCCTGTCGTAAGAAGTCGCTCAGCCACACAGCACCCATGCGTCCCATGGCAACCAGCAGCCGATCAGTGATGCGATTCACTGGCAGGCGCGTGTGCAAGTCCTTGAGGAGCGCCTCGGTCGGACTTGGACGTTGCAGACTAAAGAACTTGACCTGCTCCTCGGTATAGCCAAGCAGTGCCGCCAACGTGGAGTAGTCCTGATCGCCCATCAACGGCCTGTCTAGGATTGCTGCCATCTGATTCACTTGCGCCTTGGTCAGTTGCTGCCATGGTGACACCAGTAACCATGGCCACGGTCCCGCTGCTGAAGAATTGCACAGCAGTGAGTCGGGCATTTTCTGCAGCACATCAACACCAGTACACGTCAACACCAGCACCAGCACACGCACACGCACACGCACACACACACACACACACACACACACACACACACACACACACACACACACACACATACACACACACAGATTTTCTATTATTCCAGTCCTCAGTCTAGCGAAGGTGCACATTAGTACTGCAATATGCCAAAAGGCTATTCTGTAACTAGGCTATGGATGGTCACATGTAGAATCATGGAGAGGCAATGTCGATCTACTGCTGGTTCATGCACACCGGGTCATGCTTCAAATAAGGGCTAGCATAGACCAATTGATGCAGTGTGTCTGGTAAATTGGTAATACATGTACACGTAAAAACTTCAAAAGGTTACACACAGCAGACTACAGCAAATCTACAGCCCGCAGATAGTTTTGTCATACCTTGTCCATCTTCATCTGGGCCTTAGTTGACCACTGACTGAGCAGCTCAAATGTGATGTTATCGAAGTCATCCGCCACGACAACATCTGTTCTGACACGCACCAGAGGCAATGGCAGGCAACCGTGCACTTGTCGCAATCTGAACTCTACGAACGGTGGCTGTTCTAGGTTTGGCCAGCAGCCTTCGCCATGCAGCACCTATATTGTGTTCATGTAACGAAAGAAAGAAGACATGTCAAGTTAGAGCGGCAGAGGTAGCAAGCTTTTCTTCGTGTCAAGTGTCCACAAGGGCCCGGTCACACATGCACAGGGGTTCCGCTTCAGCGGCGAGGTTTTACGGCAGCGAGGCTTGTGCCTCAACAGCGGAACAATGTGTGTATGGTGATTGGTCACACGCATACAGGCAGGGCAGCTCCTACTTTGACCGAACAATGAGAGTGAATAGAACTCTGGTGCATACGGTACGGTAAATCCACGCGGACCATGAATATCTTCAACACGTTTCTACTTCATGCACATCATACGCATACACATGTATTGTAGCAAATCCATTTACAACAGTACATGGTGTTTCCGCTGAAGTGAAACCACAGAAGCAAAATTGCAGAAGCGAGAGTGCCGCTCAAAACATATTGGAGGCAGTAGCTTTGATTGTTCACTGAAGCCGAAGTTTTGCTTTTCACAGGTACCATGGTATTTTAAGCTCCTGAGGTGTCCACTCAATGGGACAGCTAATTGAGTGAATGTGTGACAGGGCCCTAAAACTCCAAGGCTTTTTAAACAAGTTCCCTTCTAGGCCTGGATCACACAGCAACACACTGACATAGCTTTGTTGTAAAATGATGTGTTGTTTTCCTGTGTGATGACATTCCCCAAACTGTCTTCGTCTAGTCGCGTGTATGTGTGATATGAGCATGCGCGATGTTGTAGTCGAGAGTCTTCTTGTCGGTCTCTTTGAGTGTACAGTAAACACCTGTAATGGCGACCACTCGGATATGGCGACCACTCGACCATGGCGACCACATTTCCTTGTCACGGACGCATTCGCATTCAAAACAGCTCGGATAAGGCGACCACTCGCTCAACGCGACCGACGACCACCCACCCGCGACCGCGTTGCACAGTCAGTGCTAGTACATGTAAATGTAGGCATTGCATGGTGCAACATGCATGGTAGATCTACACATCAGTGCAGGAAGTGTAGATGTGCATGGTGCATGCACAACACTTGACAGGTCTGAGGACCCCAGGCCAGGCACATGAGTCGTGCTAGAGTAGCATAGGAGGTGTGTGCACTGCAATACACTGATCAAACTGATGTATCACATGTGGATATGGTCACGTGACCCACTGAACTTGGATATGAAGACCACCTGGCCACGGCGGCCACTTTTTCTCGTCCCTTGAGGGATCGCCTTAGACAGGTTTCACTGTAGTCTGCGTTTCCATCATGTCAATAAAATAATATTGTAACAAACAAGTCCTGTCCTTTGTGTCCTGCGTCCCGGGGACAGAATGGCTGTGATTCCGCTACAGCTTTCTGAAATTTATGGAAGGCAGTAGACATTGCTGCCTTTGCCAAGACACATGCCAGTGGGGAAGCCGTTTATAGCTATCAATGGCAACATGCATGGTGAAGAATGATTGAAGCAGTACAGAAAGTCTGTACATGCGGTGCTGAAAGCTGTGCAGAGCTCCCCCTGTGCAGTTTCAAGCGGGGTGATAGTTGTCCACCGCTGGAATGCGCGGAGTACATATGAACTTTCATCAAGCTTTGTTGGTTTCTAAGGAAGTTTGCTAGGTTGTTCATCCAACCAGGAGCCTCACCGCTAATGTTAGCTCTGGCATAACACGCTGCTACCACTGATTAGTTTAAGTATATGTTGGTGTTTTCAAAAGATTGGCAGATTGCACCTACCCCGTGTGAGCTGCCATCCAGTGCACACCCCTCAGTGATGGAGGATATGAGAACATGTACATAGCTATGCTGAGGTAAGTGGAACGGCTGTGGCATGCCAACGGGCATCATGTTGAACTCCTTAGCATACTGGGTGATTGTCTGCAGTGGGACAAACACAGGAGGACAGTCCGTACACCTTTCTCGACATGTGGAAGAAAAATACAAAAACTTGTTCCATACGAAAAGCTGAGCATCTAACTTAAGGAGAGACGGTGATCGGGGCATTGCCTATCAATGCAGGGGCGTCGGACACGGTACGGTCACTACGGTATTGACTGTACCACTTTTTGCCCCAGGTACCCCGTGAATCAACAAAATGCACTGATCTGGACTCTAAATTTCCAAAATTTTCGGCTCCACCATCCCTCCCCCACGAGTAAACTGTACTTCGGATGACTGACCGTACCACACTAAAATACCTTCCAACGCCCCTGCAATGGGATGTGCATGTACAGTGTATCCCGTTTCATAATCCACTATTACACTGTCAAAGATGGAGGAATACAGTGGATACGATTCTAAAGCAATCTAGTCATCATCTAGGAGAGAGACTTAAAGTCACTATCTAGGAATACGAAACACATGCACAGGTTTACAAGTGGTTATTCACTTGCCTTCACACAATGGCAAAAGCGGTCAAATACAGTTTCATTCATAATGCCGTGCACCGAGCAGTTCGGATGACTCACCTCATAATCCACAGTTCTATCTCTGTGCAGAAAGACTCTTAGAGCCCAGGTCTGGTCCTCGTCCAGTGCTGCGGCAAAATGACTCAAGCACATGCTCTTCACCCAGATACCACTGTCGCAGCGTACGGTATACAGCGCTGAGTCAGTCACGCCAAACTCCACGTAGCCCGACGGGCAGTCCCCGCCGGCAGAGCGAGCTTCCTGGCTGCACTCGACAAAGTCTGCCACGGGACCCACATCAGTCCATTCCGAGTTGGTACCATCTTCATTCAATTTGCTGGTCATAACCACCAGGTTATTCACCTAAAGTAGAAACACAACAGTCAAAGAAATCAAGAGTTCAAGACAGTGTCAGACCATAGCCATGGTCACTAACACAGTACCTACAGCTGATTTTAAACAGTCACCATTTTTGTAATGAAGAGAGTGTGGTGTGTAGAGCGTGGGACTATGATAAAGTTCCTCCTGCGTATGAGTTTTTATCAAGAGCACCAGCAGTATTACACAGTGCGAACGCCTCATATCTGCATGTTGCTATGATAGGCAAACAGAGGCCACAGAGATCAGCAATACTAGTACCCCGGCATGAATCATACCAGAGCTCCATTCACTGGCTCACCTCTGGCAGGGAATCATAGCCGGTTTCATCGTTACTGTCAATATCCATCAGATGGCATGACAAGGGAACACGCACTTGGCACAGGGATGCTGAGGATGTACCGGATACTGCCGACAGTGATGATACAGTGTACACTGACGTGACTAGGGATGATGCCTGGTCTAAGTCGGGTTGATCCTCTGGGCGCGATGATGTACCGATGGTCACAGCTCCAGCTTGCGAGCCGCTCGTATCTGTGAAGGATAGTATCACTTGCATCTGCTCCGATGTGAATATGTTAGCCTCACCATCAGCGGTCATGCGAGCACTCAGCACCGGAGCACGTAGATCAACATTACTCTCACCTGGCAAACTGGGCCAGAAGCTCAGGTCCATGGCGGCCATAGTGGTGTTAGAGCGCAGGGACATGGTGTTGTCGGCCATCGGAGGCAAGTTGTCGTTGTGACCGATAATGGGGAAGTTTGCACGGTCTCCGAGGTTTGGCGAGAAGCTGCTGCTGGCGCTGGTGTCCTCCAGTAGAGCAGCTGACTTCTGACTGCTCTGCGGTGCCAGTGTGCGGTGTGTAGCAGTGGCGTCGGGCGTTTGAACCTGACTGCCTTCCTGCGGCAGTGCATCACTTCCAGAGTCAGTTGCACCTTCGTTGAAATAGTTGAACTCAACCTGCGGCTGGCCAGACTCCAGTAGGTAGCTATCATTGGCGTCCACAAAGTAGTTGCCTGCAAAGTGTTTATGTGATGATGTGCCGTGGTTACTTGGCCCGCCACCACTTCTTTCGATGGCCGTAGATCCACCCCATGCCGAACTGTGCAGTCGCGAGAATCTGCCCGACCTACGGTAACAGCAGATATAGAAGATGAGCCACGCGACCAGGATGATTACACATGCCACCAAGACACCAATGCCCACGGCCAGGCCAATGTCGTTCTGGCAGGAGTCTGCCGACGATGCAGGAGCCGTTGGCGGCGTTGCAGGGCAAAAGCAGCCGTTATCCATGCTGATATGAGAACTAGAAATGGGAAACAAGATGGTCATACAGGCATTGGATTACTATCTACATGTATGTACACATACATGTACCGTATTTTTCAAAGTATAAGCCGCGCCCAGATTTTCGTCACAAAATACAGACATCTACCCTCCATATGTCCTTTTCCTTTCTACTTTTATTATTGGCTCAATACCCGAGTTTCAAATCTACCCTATTTTCACCATTAATTTGAACATCGTAGTATAAGCCGCACCGATTGTTTTGGGTGAATTACTGGTAAAGTGCGGCTTATACTCGGGAAAATACGATAATACATTCATATCGCCGGCCTGGGCGAGAAGTCCATACTGTAACCTGGATAGATCAGTGTCAAAACTGTTTACAAGGAGAAGCACTTCCCTGGACTCGCCAGGGCCGGCGCGACTGGTACGGCCGGTACGGCCATGGCCGTACCAAAAAAAAAAAATAATAAATAAAACTTCCCAAAAACGGTCCACGTGGAACGTCCAAAACCGGGGAGAAAAAGTTTCGATGTATGATTTTGTACAGGGAGTCGCCCAGAGTGCAGGATTTGCCGTCTAAATTCCAAAACTTTCAGGGGGAGGACCCGCAGACCCCCATTAAACATGGCCCTTCGGCCGCACCACTCCGCGGAAGCTGCCTCCGGCCCTGCTCGCTATTGCAATACTGGTGGAGGAAGCAAGGTGGCCATGGATACAGCACACTGCAGCCTAGTACTGGCACAATAGTACATGCATCTATAATGTGCACAATTTTTATAATTATTATTTTATTCATATTTTAATAGGGCAGTCCCCACAGACTCAAGGTCTTCTTACGGGGTACCCTAAGAATGAAAGTAATGCATGGCGAAATAGGGATGGCGATGCAGCAGTGCGTATATCAGATGGAGCACTATTCCATCTGTCTGCAGCCAAATTAGAGAGAGAAAACAGACCGTAGCGTGAAACAATCTGCGGACAGAACTGTTTCGTCCTTTGTGGACTCATCAGCGCAGCACAGAGAAAATGAGGCCGAATCTGATGGCAATGAAAAGTAAATTTTCCAAAGCCAGATTTATACCAGGCCCAAATGCCGGTACCTTGCCAGAGTGCTCAAACTGACAAGTCAGTGAACATCTATAATACATGTACATGTGTGTGTGTGTGTGTGTGTGTGTGTGTGTGTGTGTGTGTGTGTGTGTGTGTGTATGTGTGCGTGTGTGTGTATGTATATATGTGTGTGTGTATGTGTGTGTGTGTGTGTGTGTGTGTGTGTGTGTGTGTGTGTGTGTGTGTGTGTGTGTGTATGTATGTGTGTGTGTATATGTATGCCAACCTGTCAGAAGGCTACCTTCTTGCCAAAGCATTTGGAAGTTGGACTAGTTTCGGCTCCACAATCCAGTGTGTCGTTACTATAATTAATAGCTTTCATGGCTGAGGTTGTTGATATGTCTGTTGGCTCTGGGTTCCCAGTACCCAGTAGCCGAGGCTGGTTGGTAAAGTAACTCCGATTTCACTTCAAGGTACCAGTGCATATAGTGTCTGCTTTAACAAAGCAGCGTGCTGTCTATACTGGTTACCAGCAAGTGTAGGGTGTGCATAGGTAACTGTCTTGGCCGTTTTATGCCAATGTACTCTGTGTGGTGTAGACCAGGTGTGCATTGGTGGTCGATTCACATGGCTTCGCCAGTTGTGTGGATTAGACAGTTATCTGGCGCAAGTCTTCATCTGTCTCATTCAGATCTTGTTCGCTATCGTTGCTATAAAGAGAAAATCTGTAGGTGCACATCCAGTGCGTTTGTAGATTTGCGTGCTTCTCTCGCCACGGGCGTATACATGGTATATGTATGTGTGCGTATGTGTATGTGTATGTGTGTGTGTGTGTGTGTGTGTGTGTGTGTGTGTGTGTGTGTGTGTGTGTGTGTGTGTGTGTGTGTGTGTGTGTGGGCATGTGTGTGTGTGTGTGTGTGTGTGTGTGTGTGTGTGTGTGTGTGTGTGTGTGTGATATGTGTGTGTGATATGTGTGTGTGTGTGTGTGCGTGCGTGAGTGAGTGTGTGAGCATAACAGTATAATGGCAGTGCTGTCAGCTCTGTATTTCATTGTCCAGAACTGCACAACACACCACGACTGCACAACACAGCGGTACGCATGAAAATAGAAGCTTCACTAGTAACATTTGCTGATCAAAATGGAGGTAGTAGTGGCATTAGGAGTCGTGAGCTTTGTTATTCGCGCTCTTTCCACCCGCACGGGTACACGTCGGTCGATTGTGCTGCATCCGCATGCACTGCCGCATTACCGGCCTGTCCATCCTAATTGCAGTTCCCAACACAGTGCCCGTCACACTGACCGACGCAGGTGTATCAGGCAAGACAGGACAATTGCTCTCACTATCTCCCAGTTCACTCCCACTTCATGTAAACGTGGGCAATTGCCTATTTCCACTTTCGAAAAAGACACATCTGTGCACACACAATATTGACTGAACGAAAATTGAAGCTCACCTCGGAATAGAAGAGACACCGTTATCCACTCCTCTCAAGTCCGACACATCAACGATTCTGCCTAGAGCTCACGAAAAGCAGTTCCCGTCGCGTGTCGCTCAACATAAGCACACGTAGCTTGCGCACATCCCAGGACTCGACTGGAAAGAAAATGTCGCCTTGCACAATTTTGGTAAGATTTTGCCAGGATGGTTTGCTGGCAAAGGCTGAAACTAGCCACGCTACTGAAACAGCTCCAGAGTTGCTAGACTCTCTGCTGGATGCCAGGTAGGTTGTATGAACCAGACCTGGCAGTGCTGGGCAAGAACTCATGCAGTCATGGAGCGGAGGATGTGTGGCTGAATGTGACAACCGCACTGCGCAACCAGGGGTCGATCTGCTGTCGACAGTGCTACCTCTGTTGCCGACCAAGTATGGTCGAACTGAGTAATGAGTGCACGCCGTGGTCTAGGCTAGAATCGAAGTCGAGCCATGTAACGGCTCTGAAAGACTGAAGCTGTACGGGTAGATCTAGAGCTACAGAGTCAGTGTGCATCACACACAGCACTTGGAAGATCACAGCGTGGTAGATCTACTGGCAGTGGCAGGGCTAGGTCCTGGGTGTAGACCACGTAACCACGTAACTACGGCGAGTGAACCGTCGAGCAGCGCTGCAGCAGTGCAGTTTGCAGTGAAGGTGGTGATAGTCGTAGATCTACGGTAGTCCTCCGCACCAAGGTCTACCAAGAACAAGTAAAAGTTCAGTTGAACAACCCAAACTCTGTCAGAAACAAGTAACTTGTTAGTTAGTTGTTACCGGGGCAAACGTAACAATAATGTTGTGTTGGTAAAGAGAAAGGCAACCGTGCGGAAGTGGGGCTGCAGATACGGTATCATCACCAATGACAGTGCATCTGTACATGTACATGATGTACGTGGATATGATGTAGGCGTTGGCGACGGGGCTGCTTCAAGAGGTCATTCGAAGAGAGAAGCTTGAAGTTTTGAACCCCTACACATAATGTACAAGTAGTAGAAGTACTTCGGGTGATGTACGAGTCCCTTCGCTGCGCTGATCGTGTGGATATGAACGTAGACCTCTACAGTCAGTCTATGCATGCAAGCATAGCAGCAAGACGGTGCCACCTCGGCCACAGTAAGCTACAAGTACAACAGACTCACTGACTCAGTACTATCGGTGTTGCGTCGTTTTCCTGTCGTGATCGCTATCGGATGCTGAGGGAAGCACGCGTGCTTGAGAGATGGAATGAGCAACCGGTTAACCGGTTAATCTAAGTACGTTTCTATCAATTGTCCCGCTTCACTTCACTACGTGAAGTGGCATACCATAGTAATAGTGTATGTGTGACTGTCCTAACGTCTACTAGTAGTACTAGTACAGCACACTATACTGTGCTGCACAGAATGTCAGTGCACTGCTGGTCAGTAGAGATCCAATACGATGTCTACACACGCATACCTACTGACTCGTATCAAATTAATACACTTACATGCATAAGTTATAGCACTATCGAGTGAAGAATGCTAAGCACTTCTGGCTGAGCGATGACCCACTCAACTGAAGTCCCTGCCTAGTTTGGGCCTTCCACAAGTTTCCAGTGTCCCACTAACTGACTTGAGAAAACAATACGGCAAGCCGAAGGTAATTACCTTACAAGTACAAGTACAATGATGCTAGGGCCAAGAATAACCTTTCGCCAAGTCGCATTATCGCGTCGTAACGTTAATACCAACAAAGCGGATCTGTACAACTAAGATTGACGTGTTATCTGTGTCACCAACACATGGTTGACGGTCAGCTCTGCTACTTTACTGTCTTCTGTAGTCTTCAAGCCTGTACATGTACATGTACATCCTGTGCCAGAAGATAAGGTTTAGCCTTTAGGCAATCCTTGCCAATGGTTGGGTTAGAGCCACTATAACTAGCCTTCTTAGGTTATCATGGTTATTGTAATGTTAGATAATCCATTCCCCTACCACAGTGCCCGTACGTACATGTTGGATACATACATGTACATGTGCGTGATTGTACTGCTACTGTGCTAGTAGTTGTAGGTAGTGCATGTGGTAAGGGAAAGGAAGAAATGCTGTACTGGCAGTTTTACGAATACACCACAGAGATTAAACCGAACGCGTGGCGCCAATGCCAATAATTATGTATGAGGTCGTGTCCACGGATGGCTCCTACGTGTATTACGCAGAAGCGACCGGGTGCGTGTCTGGGCATGGGTGGAACATGGGAATTACACTGCATTGTGTATACAACATATTGGCTCAAGAAGCAAGAACAGGATATCTAGCACATTGGAATATTGGGGGAATGGCAGGAATCCATCTATCCTCGATCCTAGCTTTCTTCCTTTCATATTCTACTACATGTAGACCTACCAGTATTATACTGGTGCGCAGGAAGAACTCGGATGGTGAGCCTGGACACAGGGGAAACAGTTGGGCACCATTAGTTATGCGTTAGAGTCCACCGACTAAGCCAGGTTTTGAACAGTCAGACGTGCACAAGGTAGCGCCAGACTGACAAGGAGTACTGAGACATTCCACGGCAAGGAAGTCAGCTTGAGCACAGCTCGATAGCGCTAACCAACGGCCTTCCAACTAACTTGGAAGGTTCATGGATATTAGACTTAGTGATAATTCCAAAGAGGGGAAGGTAAACGCCATCAAGCCGAACACCAGCTACATTCCCAGGCACAATGGAATGCTGGCTTGGTACGATAACGGGACGGTAAGACCATTGGACAACACGGTCTAACCACAATTCGACAACGCAAAGCAACAAGTCAACCACCCAACATGGGAGGCTCATTTTTATCAAGGATAAGAAATGAAAGGGAAGCTTCGCGACGCATAACTTGTGCCCCACCGTTTTCCATGTTTCCATTGAACATGTACATGACATTGTACACTGGGAGTTGCATCTTTTGAGCGAAATGTTATCATCAGGACCGTGGCGTTGGCTACTTCTTCCCTTTTCAGGAACACAGCCCCATATTGTGTGAAACGTCATGTTATTGTGTTTCAATCTCTCGCTGAACGAAGCGTGGCTCAAAACGGAGATACGAGTACTTAAAAACACAACTAGTTATTCTTTGTATCCGTGGTGCTCGTTCTCGTCCTGGTTTCCCGGTCTCCAACGTTTCGTGAATAGTCCTGTTGTGGTGGCCGAGTCTCGCCTCGTTACGTAACTTTCTGATCGTGTACTATCCTGATGTTGATGTGTCATTCAGAGCTATGTGTCCATCATGCTCCCATCCCTTGTCACGTCGTCACCTCCGATATTACACGGGGACTAGCGCCAAACAACTGCGGGGACAATACATTTCCTTCTGAACACATACATTGTAGAACCGTGGACAACTTACGAATGTACAATGCCTCTAGAACAGCCGTGTGCAACTTAGATATACTGTACCGCGAGCCAGAACAGAAACTACATCATCACTCTTCAGCTCACGACAACTGCCGCTGCCTGACAAATGAAGGTTGATGGCTGACTGACGTTGCGTTTAACTCCCATCCCTTGTCACGTCGTCACCTCCGATATTGTGGCGGATGAATCATATTGCCTTTGCGGTTACGGGTCGCTCGTTCGGTAGCCAACGGTCCTGTCGTCACATGTGGTGGTTTCGTCGGCGGTCTCCCTCGTTTTCTTACATCCACTTTTGCCGTCACCTCCAATGTTCCAGTTTGGGCGGCTTTTCCATTGCGCGTTCTTACTTGACTGCGAGTGAACCTTCCAATCTTTGCCACGGGCACCGTCTTCGGCGTCATTATTAAGACTAAGAGATGTGCACATGTGTGTGAGTGTGTGTGTGTGGGGGGGGGGGGATCATCTAGTGCCATGTAAAACAGCTGGTACCATTAGGAGAAAGCACACCGTCTGGTATAAATTAAGTGCTCCATTAGAGGATAGCAGGCCGGATTTCAGGCAAGGGAGCAGAAAGGCAGACAGACCAGCGGAGACAGCTACGGACAGACCAGGGAGAGTACAGAAATGAGAGTAAGGCTAGAACACAAGGAAGAGGTGAGAGACAAACAGTCTAACAAAAAGAGAGATCAATAGATAGATAGACTTGATAGAGAGAGGGAGAGAGAGAGAGAGAGAGAGAGAGAGAGAGAGAGAGAGAGAGAGAGAGAGAGAGAGAGAGAGAGAGAGAGAGAGAGAGAGAGAGAGAGCGAGAGAGCGAGCGAGAGAGAGAGCGAGAGAGCGAGTGAGAGAGAGAGAGAGAGAGAGAGAGAGAGAGAGAGAGAGAGAGAGAGAGAGAGAGAGAGAGAGAGAGGGAGAAAGGGAGAGAGAGAGAGAGAGAGAGAGAGAGAGAGAGAGAGAGAGAGAGAGAGAGAGAGAGAGAGAGCGAGAGAGAGTGAGAGGATGAGCCAGACGGAGAGACAGAAAGAGAGAGAGCGAGGGAAGGAGAGAGACAGAGACAGAGAGAGAGAGACAAACAGACAGCATGCTTTAGAGACCAAACGCAATTTTGACAGCTCTGTGGCAATACGCGGTATTTATCAAGGCATACCTTGGAGGGGTACTTTGTTGCTTTTAAAGCTACAGAATTCACCATCCTATTCCGTTTTGTTTTGGGAGATCAAGAAGAAAAATGCCTCCCATCGCATTACTCTCACTAGTGACTCAACTTTCTGCAGTAGTACCTTCCTATACACATCTCCGGAGGTATCCGTAAATTCTAGTCTGTATCCCAGAGACTGCTAGTCTTACTTCGAGGTACTACATGATGATGCATGTACTGCAGTATGTACAAGTATGTAAGGAGAAGAGATCTCATGCACCGCAAAGAGTACTCAACAGTGCTGAGATGCACTGGAGCTAGTACACACAATGGAAGCGGTTGGGTACTCACCAAGGACACATATCCGTTGCTACTCAGAGTTTCTTGAATCAATCACTCATCAGGTTCGTTGTGGTGCCATGTGCCTGTGTGGCTCAAGGAGGATGTTTGCTCCTTCCGTGACTGAGTCCCCTGCAGTGCTAGTGGTGGCTGAGGCACGCATCCAGTGAACCTGCAGTGATCCTACTGAGTCTGTATAATCATTACTATATCCGATGATTCGTTTTACGTAATTGTGTTGATGGTTCACAAATGTGTTATTTTGCCCGTACAAGAGGCTCAAGGAGTTCATTCCTAAAAAAATCACTTATCAAGCATCATAACAAACTGAAGCAGGGCTATAAAGATCACTACAACATCCATGTACTAGTACCTGTATTCAGCCGCAACGCAAGGCGCACAAAAAGGACAGTGTGAACGTGAGAAGCAGCAGGTGGAGGTGGTATAAAAAATTCCTCTATTGAAATAGGCGTGAATTCGCTGCTGTAAGCGCGCAAAGCCGGAGCACACCAGGATAGAATGAAGATGTGATATTCTTAGCTTTACATGTACATGTACATGTATGTCCTGATCACACATGCCTACAATTTTGTAGGTCGGTAACTGCCAGATATCACTTGTCAGGTCCCAACAAGACTGATCACACAGCATGGGGCTGTGTTCCTAAAGATAAGTTTTTTTTAAAAGAAAATGGACAAAACAAAATACAAACAAGAACACGATAAGCAACAAACGCACAGGAGGGAAACGGGAAATTGCAACTAATCTCCCGACACTGCCAGAATGTGGAATACCTCATTAGCAGCAGCACGATGCCTAACACGAGAGCCACGCAAACAAGCAATGCAAGAACGCAGCAGAGCAAACGAAATCCTGCACCGAATGAAAGCCATGGCTGTAAGGCTCGGACCAGGGAGTCGTACGACTCCCTGGCTCGGACTGTTCTTCTGAGTACAGGCTAGCTATACGCTTGTACAAAGCCGCCGCCGCACGACTGAAGCCTCCAGTGTGGACATTACCACCGGAACAAATGACGCCTGCTCGACGTTCCTCACGCGGTCTCCATAATGCCTTTTCTTTTCATTCTCATGATTTCGATAGACAGTAGAGAGAAATCGCTCGTCAGGGGGCGCAAGATAAAGGTGGTGAAATCTTTTGGCGTTAGGCATTCACACAACATTAGGGCAGTGAGTTACAAGGGCACATCCCCCATGATGACCACTGGAAGGGAACTGAGACCCTCTGGTGAATGCCTAATGGCCAAAGGTTGCGCTACACGTAAATCTTTTAAATTAATTTAAAAGGCACTATTCAAGTAACACCCACGTACCATTATTTCCGCACGCACAGGTCTCGTGCTAATCCCTTCTTTTGCCACTACACTAGGTACTTTTTCATAATCATACACTATGGTCACACACGACAATGCTATGAACTGTGCTTGTTGCACTCGCTGCTATATTTCTTGCTCTACATGTACATGTAAACCCCTCTGTTCTCTACAATAATTTTTTTCTGAATACCACAGAACCATCAGATGCTGCACAGCGGGGGCGGTGGCATATTGGATGGAAGTGGGGGCGGGGCAAAAGTAACTCCTCCGACCAAAGGCCTCAGATTCATCGTTACTCATGGATACATAGGAGAAAAGAACATGTGCATCCAAGAGGGAAGCACCGGCTTTGCAAACGATAATGGGGAGAATTTGAGATTGAGATAGGACATACATGTAACAAAAGTAAAAGCAGTGCGCCGTGGAAATAGGAAGATGGATGTAGAGGCAGTTCTAGATTGCTATAGTGGTATATCATTGTATGTCGACTAGTATTGCTAAGGGACCCCTGTGAAATGTGTGTGAATGCAGCAGAAACAGAAGCAGTACAGTACCAAAATCTGCTTTCCTTCTTCTCGTGCCTTTTCCTTTACACTATAGTCGATCCACATGTTCAAGTAAAGCCCAAGAGGCAAGAACACAAGGGATTGTTGTTTGTTTACGGGATCATCGACATTTTAGAGCATCATCCTCCCGACTGTCAGTGCGAGACAAGAACGTCATGACAATGACTGTATGTTATACCTCACGAGTAGGCTTTCCCCAAATCGGCCCGTTTTTTCGCCTATTCGGCTTTTCGCTAGGCTCAAAAATACATCAGATTCGGCTGCAAAATCAGCTGTTTGTTCGAAAATCAGCTGCAAAATTGGAATATATTGGAAAATCGGCTAAAAGAAGTGTTGGTATATTGGCTTCAAAATTGCACTTTGCAACAACAATAATTGGTAGATTTTTGGCGATTCTCAAAGGAACCCTCCAAAATCGGCGAAAAGCTAAGCGATTTTCCGATAAGTCTCGTTTCAGCGAATTTTTTGGCCTACCGAATTGAGGAAAGCCTATCGAGCGGTCATGCTTGCAGCAACATCATTCGTTCGTAAACGCACTTAATCAATATGGATAATACACAAGAGAGAGATTGGAAGCTTTGTCACAACTCCGAGTTTCACGTATCTCTACGATCATCAGGCAACTGATGGATCCAAAACGGGCAGCCAGAACATAAGCGGGAGCAAGGTGGGAAATTCCGAGGGGTGTCATAGGCAACGCGTATCATAGCGCAAGAGTCAGGTGCAGGCGTGAAGTTGCCAAGTCTTCAGACTTGGGGCTATGCAGCAGTAGTTCCGGTATGAATGATATAGAATAGAGCTGGGGACAAATGCCAAATCCACACATGCCCACACCACTACACAAACATACACCCACACTCTCTCCCTTTTCTCACATACACATACACTCACACGCGCGTCCGCGCACACATTCTCTAAATCTCTCTCTCTCTCTCTCTCTCTCTCTCTCTCTCTCTCTCTCACACACACACACACACACACACACACACACACATTCATTCTCTATATCTCACACATGCACACGCACACACACATTCATTCTCTATATCTCACACACACGCACACACGCATTCTCCAAATCTCATACACACATTCTCTAAATCTTACATACACACACACACATTCTCCAAATCTCTCTGCCCTACATGGGCATTGAGCACTCTTCGGACAGTGAAGCACACCACTTGACTACGTCAATATAGATAATATAAAGTCTTTGCAACAACATTTGGTAGATTTTCGGCGATTCTCAAAGGGTTTACCGACCATTCACCGAAAGACACTTCACCGAAAGACAAATCATCGAATGGACAATTCACCGACTGGACACTTTACCGAAAGTCACTTCACAGAAAGACATTTCACCGAATGGCTATATCACCGACAAGACAGGTCACCGAAATTCTACTGTAAATTGTAATGACTGATTCGTAGTCAGGCTAACTAACTTCACAGGCGCTCTGTTTCGCAGAGCTGAAATGCTCGCTCTGACGTACTGGCGCTGGTTACATGGCAAATGTACACATAGTACAGTTCCCGTTTGTCTCTTTCCCTCAAACCAGTTAATAGTACAGTCAGACGTCGCATATCCGGATATAATCAAGCACACGTACACATACTCTACATGCAAATAAAACGTGTGAATTCGTGCGTACATTACCATGCTACATAGCGTGTGCGCACACACATCATGGATTTTCACCTACCGATTACTCTTTAGCATGACGATCGAATATTCAGTTATAATCGCTAGTAAATAGTTCCACGGTTAATTAAGTTGTGACGAAAATGAGCAACATGGTAACAGGAGATTCACCTCAGTTGTTTCGTGCCACCACCCGACGATATGGAAAGTTATCGACGCATTTGTCCAGGAACAAAGCTAAACTGAACGTGAGGGCGAGAGGAATCCTCAGAGGAATTGCACATAACCTGGCCTGATTAGCTGGAATTGCAGCATTTTCGCTGCTTGTCTGTTGTTCCTCATTGATCTGCTCACCTCTGTACAGAAATGGAGACCGCCTCGATAGGCCTAATGGCCTCTGGGGAATCCTTGAAATATATTAAAATTCAAAATTCTCTCCGTCCTTCTTTATTTTTTCTTTCTTTCGGTGAAATGTCTCTTCGGCGAATTGGCCGCTCGGTGAACTGTCATTCTGTGAGTTGTGCATTCGGTGAAATGGCCATTCTGTGAACTGGGTATTCGGTGAGCTGTCGGTCGGTGAACTGTCGCTCGGTGAACTGTCGTTCAGTGATATGTCGGGACACCAAGGAACCCTCCAAAATCGGTGAAAAGTTCAGCGATTTTCGATAAGTCTCATTTTCGGCGAATTTTTCGGCCGGCCGATTTGGGGAAAGCCTGACCTCAGATCAGAATGCTTCAGATAAACGAAAATCCAGTGGAACAAAAATTTTTCATTGCCAAAAGCAATCAGCATGAGACTGAAAGCTAATTTGTATCTCTAACAAATTACTTGTTCTTGTTATGTATGCTTTATGTATAGTGGTAATGAAAACAGGCATACGCCTAGTATAGTAACCATGGACCCACTCGACTACTTACAGTGACTGAGCGATGATACCGATCTGTGGCGCAGCAGATCAAAAGGGGAATTCGGACGCAATTCAATGTTGCATGAAAGTTCGTGGGTTTCCTTTCCTGTTCATCATTCAATCAGTAGAACAAGGGAGTGACAGTGGTAAATGTTTTACGACACCTGCTTTCAACATAAGTAATGTTACATAACTGTAATTCCTGTCAAGGGAACCATTCTGTAGCAGATCTGATACGGTGATTACCTGCCTCACTAGATCAAACGATGTAATTATTTGCAGTCAAATAACTTTGTAAGACAACCACATATTGGAAGTTCTTTATGTTGGGATTGATTTGATTATAATTATTTTATCTTTATTCTCACGATGGCCGTATCCAATTAGAGAGTTAGCAATATGCATTATCAAGCGGATTGCATCGGGCAGGATGTGTGGTATGCACTAAAAGAGAATACGATGTCTGTTAGTAATAAGCACCTAGAGCTGGCGCACGCATTTACCTTTTCGATACAAAAGTAAATTTTTCAATATCGTCACCATTCTACACTATCTGCCTTCACTGGCGAGAGTTTTATACTCGAAACAGCTGTATGAAAGAAATGAGTACCAACGGATGCCGAGTCGCTTTGCTGATGGTGTGCTGTGGCAACGTGTTGAGGCCGGCTAGAAAGCGCTGTTATGGTGTGGTGGTTGATGACGGATCTGCTTCGAGCTGGGGTATGGACACCAGGGACTTTCGTGACCGGCCTACAACATGTCTACAGCTTAGACAGTGTGTATTGTGCTTCACAACAAACACTGTCGAATCACGTTCCTCTTCTTCTCCACCCACATAAACAAGATACCTAACCCTCCAGGGGTTAGGTATCATGGCATACACATAGTACGTACACGTACATGTGTATTGTCCTTCTTACTTCGATGTAGTTATGTTACACATTCGTCTAGTGGCCTCGCTCGCCATGGACACCCAACTCATGCGAGTAGGATGTAAATGGTGAGCCAGGCCAAAAGAAAGATGCTGAAAGATTCAGCGCACATTCAGTTCTTGGCTGCACCAGGACACATCTATTTCTTCCAAATTTTCACCCACGAGGGCATCGTCCTGAGTCAGACAGTACTGGTATTGGAATAATAATTTCAATGATATGGTACACCGGCATGCTACACCGGCATGCTACACCGGCATGCTACACCGGCATGCTACACCGGCATGGCGTCAGCCAGGCATAACGTTATATGACTGGCACAGTCCTGTCTGCACCGATTGTTGATTAGGGTCCAGCGGATAATGCTCCGAAAATGTTCGTATAATGCTAATCATAATGCTCCAAAACTACCTCATAATTCTGATTATAATGCTTCAACAAGGGCTATAATGCTCTTGGTTTGGAACAAAAATGGAAGAAAGGCTGCACATTGTCATACTTCCTGGAAAGGATACATATAGTCGATCTGCCTCTGAAGCTGCTACAGTACAGTATCTCTCACGAGCTCCACCAATTCTTAGCACTATAAGACATGATCGCGTCTCCATTGGATGCTCTCCATTGCAACTTTGATGCAGGGCTGTGGCTGAATAATGGGTGTATCAAATATTTTCCCTTGCTAATCCATGTAGTGAGAGGTGAAACCATTATTGCTGGTGATCATTTGGGTGCTGGACGCTTATTATATTCCTGCCTGCAGACAAGCTGTCACTGCTTCCACTCTGTGAAAAATGTCCACTCTGTGAAAAATGTCTTCATCTGAAACAGCTTATGTGAGGCCAGTTCCTGAGAGACGATCTCAGATGGAGATCCCTCCCATTTGCAGAAATCCTGAACACACGTGGTCAGAAGCTATTTTGCCGCTCTACATCCTCTGCTTGCGCTGTCTTCTTCTCCTGAGGCTGAGGTTGCGTGGAGACAAATGGTTGGCCACAATACTCTTCTTTTCTGATAGCACTTGACTGTAGGCCTTGTATTACAATCGTCCACGACGAACTGTACGTGCTTCACCAGGAAAGTAAGACATGCGCTGCTGAGCACTCAAATCGACTTGGTACTGCGTCCATGAGAAATTCTAGTTCTTTTCGAGCCTGCTGGGCTGGACTGGGCAAAGGCAGTTATTTGGAACAAGCTCTTTCTGTTTATAGCCGCTCCTTCATCCAGGTCCAAATTTATCAATGTATCAGTGTTTATTTCAGTATCTCAAGAGATGCTATGGCCAGAGCCTATGGCATAACACTTTTTATTAACAGGAAACTCCTCTTCGTCTGTTTGATATTCACTTCGTGTACGTCTAGTCTCCTCCATGGCTCTCCGTGATTTCTAAAAAAAGAACTCCTCGTAAACCATCGTTTACCTATTTTGTGTAACAGCCTCAGTTGCAACATTGGGCATGCTACATCACATGTACATTTACCTGACTACATTGCTACATAAAGACTTTATGAAGCAATGGCATTATGTGGTCAGGTAAATGTAGCAGTGTAGTGCTACGCAAGAGGTAGATCTACACTGCCTCTGTGCATTGTAGGGCTAAAGGTGTTACGTGTCTACTGTAAATATACAAAATTTCGGCGCTGCAAAATTTCGGCACTTCACGATTGTTGACATTTCGGCGGCGATTTATTTTCGGCGTGGGGTAGAGGGCATGATAGTGCGACAGATGCTGTGAAAAATTTCATCGGCGTTTTAATTTAGGCGTTTTGGGTCGGTGCCGAATATAGCCGAAATTAAATAGCTGCCGAAAATTTGTATATTTACAGTACACAATCACAAAGTCTTTTGCCGGTACAATACATGGCGTTGCACCTCATGGCTGTGGCCGATTGTTACCAAAAACCTGAGATTTCCCGACATTATCCACTATGAAACTCGTTATGCCGCTCAAACCTCACACAAGGCTCGTTTTCTTCCTTTATAATGCTCCATAATGCTCTGATGCTCGGATAGTCTCATCCGCTGGACCCTATTGTTGATGCACGGACTTGATAAACTAACTGTTTGCAAGGTAGTAGTGACTACACCCAATCACCAAAACTTGCTCCGATCGCTTCGATTTTGGTCTCATTCGATTCTCCCAGGCGTATAGGCAATCTGCAAGTATTATCCAAATCGGCCGAGCCATTCTTGAGTTATACTTATAGCGATTCGAAGTGCGCCAAGTATTAGTTGGACTTTCACTGAAAACAGAAATGAAATGGGATAGGAGTGATGGGAGAATCGAGAACGACCGCACAGTCAGTGCATGCAGTGCAGTGTACAGTGCACCGGCCTCGTCACTCGAACTGCGCTTTGGTATGCTGGCGCACAACAAAAAATTAATTCGCTCGTAGAGGAAGACGAAAGCTTCTCACCGCCTTGTAATTTCACATGGCCAGTAGTTTTTCGACGCTGAAGACGATGGCATAGTCCGAGACGCTGCGACCCGACCAGAACAGCCCGAAATTCATACCCTGAAAAGGCGCTGAGCGCTGAGCTCCTAATTTTAATTTTGTCGTATGGAAACGGGACTTCGGGCCTCAAGGGCACGAACATCTCCTCTCTCAGATAAAGCAATACACTCGATGCGATATTCTACAATTTAACCTCGCCACGCCGAAAAGCACTGCGATGTCGGATTTTCCCATCGGAAGTATAGAAACTTGTTTCCAAAAAATCAGCGTCTGGGTGCGAGGGAGTAAAGTCACTAATGGTAGGGTGCAGCTATTACCGGTATCTGAAACTCACTGACAGCACTGGGTACGTCATGTACTTCTAAAAGGAGTACCGAACTGGAAAAAAAGAAGATTGTAGCAAAGAGAAAGGGGAGTGTAACTATTCAGCACGCACAGAAGGACTGAGTGTTGTTGGATTCGACATTCAACATTGGTTTTAGAACAAGAAGGTTAGTTTTTAGAGGAATTACGCGCGCACATTGCGCTGACGGGCCGTGTAGCCTAACACCAGTAACACTGGGTATTCAAAATGCTCTTATAGTCTATCACTGACCTCCGAAACATACTAACACTGGCTGGCTGGTGTACATGTACTGGTGTATGTTTATACCCCACACCAGTACTGTACTGTACCGTTCACAAGTACTCTAATTTCAGAAATTTTCGGTGCTCAATATTTTCGGTATGAGGGCAACAGGCCAGGTTAGGTGAACAGAAATTTTCGGTACAGAGAAGCAGTTCCCTATTGGATTATGTGTGTTAGTGTTTGTTCGGTGTATTGAAATTTTAGGTATGAAACAGACGCACCGAAAGTACCGAAAATAAAAGTACACCGAAAATTTGCGAAATTACAGTAATTAGTTATTGTGATGACAAACTAGCCCAACAATATATTAATATTGGAGAGCAGATAAGTTCATGCATACAGTCACAGGGTGATACCCTGCCCACCCACCCACTGCTTGGTGAGCCAGACGGACGTTGACCAGGTACATCTGCACATACACTCCCCCAGCAGTCGGCGAGGACAGCCAGTGTGTCTGGAAACAAACAACACAGCACTACAATGAATGCCCTAATAAGTATAGTAAGCATGAAGAGAGACTTTTTCCCTGATATGGTTATGACAAACTGATCAGCAACCAACCAATACTGTTCATCATGTATTCTGGCGGGTATAGATAATTAGGCTGCGCATTAGCTCCCGACCTCAGCACAGTGCCACCTGTCTTCGCTTCGACCGCACGATACTCACTCAACGCGATCCTCACCCAACTCGTGCCGAAAACGGATGTCAAAATGCCACCGTTGGGTGTTTTGTTTTAGAAAATGAGGCTATACGGCGGCGATGCCTCGTTTACATGGTATACATTTAAAACACATTGTGTATGCAATCATGTTGGAGATAATGAACTGCAATGAGCGTCTAGAACGTGCTCATTATTTACCCGTTCCTGGGCAGTAATCAAGCAAACATTGCTTGGCCAGACATCCTCTTTAGTCCGGTGCACCAACATTCCGTAACTCCCCTGGAGGCTATCATCGGAGACTTTCTACACAACAGGGTTCTCAGTGTGACAGGACACCGAGAACCGAATATGAGCCTGCAACAAACAAACACATTTTTAGAAAATACGCGTGTGGCGTGTGCCGGCGATGTGGCGATGCGATGTGTGTATAGCGATGTGGCCACCCACGGTACATATGCACGCATGTACATGTATGTGAGTGCATGCGTGCATGCATGATGGCTGCTGTACAGACTCTCACTCAGTACTCGAACTCGAAGGGTCGTCGAAGAGGGCAGCGAAGCAGTCAAAGTAGAGTTTACATGGTTTCTCCCAGTGTCCCATTTTCCTAGCCGCGGGCAATACGACGTGTTTCTGTAGCCGGAGGTGATAGCGCTCAGACAGTTTCCGATTGAAAGTGTCCACTGGTCCAAGTGGGCTGGCACTTGTCACATTCTCGGCCGCAAGGCAGTAGCCTGTCATGTCATTCACGAGCAACCCGCGGACACTCTACCCTACACTGCAACTCAAACTCTGCTCTCCAGCCCACACACGTACACGACTCGAGTGTCACGGCCAAAGCACACGGGTATGAGATACTTGTGTTTATCTGGCCACTCAGTGTAAGAACTCAAGACCACCTACAGTGTCAGTGGAGTACCTAACTCCTAAGCAGAGGCTAAGTCCTTGCAGCTCTTTGCTCCGGCCTTACCACATGGACACGCCATTGTACTGAGTGGGGAGGTGGCCGGTCCATCGTACATGTAGATCTACATGGTTATAGTCAAGTATAGATTGCGATCACGCAGTCCAGGATCATGTCTGCAACAATCTGGGGTCGGCCGCTGTCCCATACCATCCTGTATATCTACTCAGGCCGGGATGTGGTTTATGTTTTGGGTTTCAGCTGGTAATGTGGTATGATAATGAGCACCCACCATCACTGTCGCCTGTGTCTGAACTCCGGACCGTTCACCCACGATTGGCTGCTCTCATTGGCATGCTACTAATACATGTACATGTAGCATGTAGCTGGAGAAAGAAGCAAAGATACCACCAGAGATGAGGGCCGCTTGAGAACGCAAAACCCACACCAGTACAACAAACCCTTGGAGCCCATCATAATAATAATTATACATGTAGCAAGGAACCTGTGTAAGTGATATACAGATATACACGGCAATGTCCCATCTTCACTTGTACACAAGCATACGAATACCTTACCGATAGAAATGGCTTTTAGTGGAAACATTTTTGGTACATAAAGGTGCATACTTTATTATGTGAGTCAGGGCTAACAAACATTATAATTACAATCAGTTCCATGCCGTTGTGCACATTATTCCAGGTACATATACATGTACATGATTGAACATGCACATGTACATGTACATGTGCATGCACATGCAGCTCAGATCTACATGTACATGTACTGTACATGACATTGTATTCCAAGCATTGCATTCAGATTTCTACTGCAGGAAGAAAGTGTTGCTATTCCGATCAGCTCGTACTTGTACATGTACTTGTAAGCCAATGAATCCACATGATGTATTTCCTTCTCCAGTTTGCAAACAAAACGGATCAACGTTTATCACAGTGTCTGCTGATGATGGCACTATCGGATCACACCAGACAGGACAATCAGTCTGTGCAGGTGCAGACGGTTTTCCTCCCCATGGCATGGTGATTGGTGATGAATGAAGGACAATGTGCAGAAAGTACGCGGCTGCAAGAATCTCCACTGGCAGTGGTACAGTTCAGGCCGGCAGTGAGGGGGAGCCTAGGTACAGCGCACTATCATGTATGGAACAGTCATACATTGTCATTGTATCACGGTCACAATGATGTTTGTCGCGCTTTGAGTGTCTCATGAAACACAAGAACATAGTAAGTCGCATTGCACTCACATACTTCTTCAGACCTATGATGAACCTATCCCTTATGGGTGCACATCCCAGAATCTAGCGTGACGAGAAACAAGCATGAGTCTGCTACATTGGGCTGGCTCTGGTCCTCTGGAGGGAGGCTATGACAAGGTTGGCATTGTGATCTGACATGTGTCCCTACGGCAGGAGACGGGCTGGACGCCCAGCAATAGAATATCAGTGACCTACACTGGCTACAGTGAGCATATCAGTGTCCTACAGTGTCTGTCTCATGCACTGCTACTCGCCACAGAAAAGCTTACACTAATCGCATATTCTACAGACTACAGCAGTCTGCGTGCGACTATGCTATACTTAGCACAGGAGTTGACGTAACAATCAGGTGCCTGATAACAGCTACATGTACATTGTAGTTTCCATCATGCAGTAACGGTTTTAACACCGATCCAATTATGGAGTAGATGAATGGCTGCAGACGACGGGGTAGCAATGAGAGGAGGCTGAGGAAGATCTGAAAACAGGAGACGGACGACATTTATTACGAGTGCAAATTCCATTTGAGCACATGCTCTCTCAATCCCACATGTAGGTGTTGTGATGAATCGACGAAGCGACTCAGTCAGATATATCCAAATCGAGCTATCAAAGCATAATGGCCTTGCGGGCTACATACAATGTATACAACTGTGTACCAGTAGCAGTATGCGGCTGTGTCAGACTGCCTTGCATGCACATACATATAATAATTGCTGCATCATGTGCACTCCACATACATGCAATTACAATGTAGTACAGTGGGTACAAGTACATGGAGTTGGTAGCATGACAATGCAGATAACGCTCTTAAAACCATGCTAGACACCAGTACGTATTTGTGGTCCACTTTCGCAACAATAACACGCACACAGAAGTCTCTGCTGTGAGCACGGTGCCGTCGGTGGCTCGGCAATGGCGTACCAATCCCAGGGACTGAATCGTAGGTATTTGCCGAGCGGATAATGAGATATGCAGTATAGCTATCTGGAACACTGTGAAAGGTACTTTTTCACTAGCTGATCAAAGCAAACCATTGTACTCAAGAACACTGTAAGCTTTGCTAACCAATCACTCTTTATGTCTTATACGGCCCGCCACATACGGCGCCTCCAGGCCTTTTACACGTACTCTCATCTTATGACGTGTTACTTAAACAGCTTCCTAATAGACCTAATGGCAAGATGGCCGTGATTAATCAGTTTGACACTAAGAAGAGGCCATCCTTTTGTCCTCTGAGATCTAGCATGGCAGTTGTAACAAGTTTTGTGCGCATTTGCACCCATTTACATGTATAATGATCTCACTGGACTATGAACTAAGAATGAATGTGCATGTGCGAGGCTTGCGATGTTCTGCCAATCATCCAACGATATGTTTATCATGTTTGTATCGTCATGTCATCATCACGGATATGATCCTATTGAACTACATCACACAACCTACTCCAACCTTTCTTGGTGCAGATAGTGGACAATGGTCTGTTACGAAAATAGTCACTCCCCGGCGGCAACCATGCGCTATCATATCTTTCCTGTCACAGGGTGCCATGGCATTTGGACAAAAGACATTTTGCACCGTTGCACACCGCTTTTGTTCTGCCATATTGCTTGCTGACATGTTGAAGTGAAGCGTAAGACACACACAGCATACATGTACATGTATACGCCCTAGAGGTGAGGCCGCTGGATACTGCCATTTCGCATGCTGCAGACAGGCTATAGCAACGATAACATTGCTCCTGATGCTGCTTTCGACAGATACATGTACATGTACATGTGTGTCTCCGCCATTACATCTTCCAAACATTTCGGATGCCAAGGCAAGCTGGAGAGACGGGGTGAGCAGTCTGTACCAGTCCAGAACGAAAGGGTGGTACACATGCGACTGGTGGGTAAGCTTCCGAAACCATCAAGACTGACCGTTATTGTTACATCCGGGATCTACAGAATGTTCGCCAACCGCTAACAGCCGTTTAGTGCCCTGTGTCACCAAGGTCACAGTGAGACACATAGAGCTAGAGCAGCAGAGAGAGAGGGGCTTCCAGAAAGTGTGATGGTCATGATTCGACATAATGTGTGCATGCTACTACTGTACATGGTGCATGCATGATTCGGGAACAGAATATGCTGCTGACTCATGAACAGGCAAGCCACGGAGACGCTTAGCTTAAGTGTGGACCAGATTTGGCCACCATGCAGTCAATATTGCACGATGAAGCTCTATAGTCTATACTAAGGCTGCGCGTGCATGCGTCGCCCATACTTTGTCTCAAGTGCAGCGTTTCCTCGCGGTGTATTCCCGAACATGCCACAACAAGCAAAGGGTAATGTAGGCAGCATTTGGATCTACAGTACCTCTGGGTGCGACGGAATCTGCTGTGCCTGATTTCCAGCACTCCTTCAAGTGTTCTAACCCACTCGAAAATGACACGACTCAACCGAATACACACACACACACACACACACACACATACACATACACACACACACACACACACACACACACACACACACACACACACACACATGCACGCATGCTGGAGTCGTACACTTTCCTCCCAACTCAAGTAGCACCAATTATCTCCAACTCTGCCCGCAGGCTATGTCGCGAAAACGGTGCAAATGGGCTCATAATCCGTATATCGTGTACTACACACGACACTGAGTGCCAGGCCATACTGACGTTACTATACAGCCCGTTTGAGGTGACGGTTTGATCAAATCCGAATCAGAGTGGATCAGGAACACACAGCGCCTATTCCAAATATTACCCACCAGAACAGTCACAAGTCCTCCATGATCCAGAGGGGGACATATGGGGTGCCAATGTTAACGCTGCAGTGAACATGGAGTGGAGATAGTGGCCCACGTTACATGTATATGTACATGTATCTGATCACAAGCTTTATGCACACATGTAGATCTACGTACGGCATCTCGATCTTCTCATGCTATCAGCAAGTAAAGTACTGGGAGTAGTTCACAGTGACCAGGGAGCCACATGCAACAGTTGAGAGTATTACTAGGAGTGATTAAAATATTTAGCAAGCTAAGACGCGGGCTGTTGTTATTCAAATGATATAGGAGAAACGGAACGGGATTAATCAACGTGATTCAGGCAGGTCGCTGAAGCCACACTTGCATCTAGCCTCTGGTGTGTCACTCGACCCCATCAAGTGCGTGCAACCAACACTGGTCTAGGCACGTCCATTGTTTGTGTGCCACACGTACACCCTGACTCTACCCATGCCTGGCTATGCTCAGGTGCAGTGCACTCTTGCGAAAGGTACAATTGGCCCCATCACACGTCACAATCCTGTCAAACTCGTTCAACTAACTTAAAAGTTAAAACACATGTGAGCTATTGTCCATGCATGATAAGCATTAGGACAAGCATTGCGCCTCACTTCAGCTTGTCATGGTGGGGTGGAAAGTGAACATGGGTGCTAAACGAGTCCTCTCACTTTCCATTCTTTGCTTGGACAGTAATAGGTGGCCAGCACCTTTCCTGGAATGATCATTCTGTCCTCCAGGGACCAGGGCTCCTTCTCACATGACACATTAAAGTAACGAACTTGACCGGTACTAGTAGTACTTGCAATCCAGCTGGTGAGTCACCGTATTCGTTTAGGAAGCCAATTTCAGGATTTCTTTAAACTTCAACCCACCGTCTCCCCTGGCATACATTGTACATTGTACGCGAGTCATGACTACATTGTATGTGCAGTGGCGACACCTTCGACACGAACATTAGCACTGAATGTTATCCACATGCCCGAGGGAATCGCAAAGAGGAACGTCTGAAGGAAGAATCGCCCGTCTCTACCAAAAAGGAGAACAATAATCTCCTTGCCCTCCCACGGTCTATGTCCTGAGGAGGTAGACGACATTAGCAGATAGCCCTCCACATTCTACCGGTGTTGAATCTGCCCAGTCGTCGGAGTGACCTGTCATAGTGCAGCACAGCTAACCAGACGAAACGTTAGCACCACCTTGGGGCATTATTTCAGTAGTCCTCCCCGTGGTAGCCAGAGTTAATATTATAACATGCACATGAAGCTACAGACCACTTGCTCATGCAGGAGATTAGTCAGTTGGATTTAGACGCTCATGTCCATTGTAAATGGGCGTGCATACAGCGACTGGTCACGCGGTGTGTGGCACAGGCTGTGTGGGACGCCATGGGTGGCTTGATGGAGTCATTAATTTGGTCTTCCCCGACAGTCCTCATGATATGCCGCACGGATGGATGGCTTGTGGATGTGGGGCATAAGTGCCTGACATGTCCGAGTTTCTGAAGTGCATTGGGTCTATTGTGTCAGGTAGGCATGGCTGAATGAGGGTGCTTATTCCGCTACAGAGGTTTTGTCATGTTCAAGCTGAGAGTGACAGGCTGAAGTGAAGTACAGCTGGGCTTATAATAAGATAATGAGAATATGAGGATCGGGGGTAGTGTCACATACATAATAGTATCCAGACGAGTCTGTCTGAGAAGCGACGATCCCTTTCATAGTTTAGCCAGAGGGCTTTTGGCCCAACATTCGTCGGACTTTTCCACTTCATATTGGATGGCGGAGTAAGGAAACAAAGCTTGTCCAAGAAAATATGAGCTGTTTACCATGATCCTCTCGAAGATTTCACCCCACGTCTGATATGCCTAAGAAGGCCTTGACATTGGCAAATATAATCGGTGGCAGGTCTTGTAGTCGACATCAGTTCTTGCTCCTACTCGGTGCTGTCAGGATAATTGAAAGTTGAAATCTCATTTCGCATTCAATGCAAACAGAGGAACAAGGCGGACGTTATCTTATTAGGCCGCGTGATCTTACATGTTTAAAGTAAGTTCCAAGCTCAAAATTAGGTTCAGCATGTATCGTATCCTCTATTGTGTGCCCTGCTGGCTATTGTTTCAACTGTTCCACATTTCAATTATGATCGTGCGTTTGTGCGTGTTTCTGCGTAGCCAGATACCAGCTCCTACTGCTGCGTTCACACGTTTCCTGGTGCTACGCGAAGCCGCAAGGAGATCACGTATCCAAAGGTCCCGAAAAGGTACTTGAAGGTGCACCTAGCTATTGTTTTTGTGTATGATCGTCGATTTTCTAACACTACTACGTAGCACATTTACATACATGTACATGTACATGTACTCAATCTGCGGACAGCGTACATGTACATTGTACATGTACGTCGTATACTTTTACTCTACGTGGCAGCAGTCCTGTACAAGAGTGGTGATAGTATACTATATTCATGGTTTAGCAGAACTTTAGATCTAAAAGTATAAATGTACATGTAGATCATTTCTTGAAGTACATGCAAGTGGACCCAAACACTTCTTGATCCCATGCCGGTCAGACACCTTTACATTTGCTTCAAAGACAATACAAGCTGGAAGAGTACGGATAGGAACAATGCAATAATCTACATGTTCATGTACAGTACGTACGTTGTACATTGGCGGGGGGGGGGGGGGGGGGGGAGGAGAGGGGAGGAGAAGATTGACGGACATAAGATGTCCGTGGGATATGTCAAGTGGACGTGGAAATGTAACACGTCATCAAAAATAGTATAATTATTAAAGCGATTGACTGAAGTTTTACTCGACTTGAATATCCGGAGAGTCGTCCTGTTATGTAAACCTTTACCTTGTAAAATTCGCACATACATGTACAATCATGTACATGTACATGTGCGCGTGTGTGTCACACTCCTGTAGCTGTGTCGTATCACTGCCGTCAGTACTAAGTAGTAACAATAAAATAGAACTATTTTAAATAGTATTATACAAGTCATGTTGTCAACTCATGCATGGTCCTTACCTGGTCTATGGCCAGAATTACAGAGGACGACGTGCACACAAGAGATTTTCACCCTGGCCTGTTGATGTGACGTGCGTCCACGTATTAGTTCAGTGGCCGGTGAAGGTCACCATTGTATTGGCATTACGAGAATGAACTTATACCATGTGCATGTATGGCATATTCTCAAAATTTAATGCATTATACTAGTGAAAGTGGTCATTGACTTGTCAGTTCCTTCTCATGGGCCATGGCTGCGCTGGTCGTGTACAGTAAGTGGCACGTGACAAACTCTCCGACCAGTAGCACTGGAGTAGGTTGTTTAGGTCCCGGACTGAACTGTACAAAGAGTCTTTCACAAGCCAACCATTGCTTGGCATTAGGGAACACAATGTAGCGTGTGGGGTACCGGTGTGTGCCCGCACTCAGCTCGAGCCCAGAACGAAACAGCAGTTAGAATGTGGCCGGAATGGGTAATGGAAACGGAAACATAACGACCATCAAGTGGTTTTCTTTCCTCTGACTGAAGGTTTCTTGTACGATCATCTTCGTACATCTCTTTCTAGCCCACTTGCTTCATTTTACGTGCATGGTATGCCTACACGCATGCATGTACACTACTCACTAGGATGGTCACCGCTTTCACGACAAGACTGTTGGATGTACAATTGTACATGTAATGCTTCTGAGCTGGAATACCATACAGTATACAGTATACAGTATTCGGTCTCGACCAGCCATGAATATTATGCAGTTCCTGTCGTGCTCATATCGTGTTCACCTCGTGGCTCGCAAAGCGCCAGGAGTATGCGCGAGGCGCTTTCACGTCGTCCACTATAACTTTACTTGGTCTGGTCAACATCATGTGAGTGCTGATCACCAGCGAACGAAGTGTGGAGACTTGTTTCCTTTCTTCTGCAAGGATGCAGACAACATTGCCTGTAGGTTTCACGATCGCGAGGACTTCGGCTCGTAGGCCGGTCGTTCAACGGTCATGCATGTAGTGCGTAGTCGCATTCCATTTCAGTGCATTACAACGGAGGAAACAACATCGTGAGGCGTCGTTAATTAAGTGACTGCGCCGGTATGATCGATGCAATGTTTATGAATATGAATGCAAAATGGTAGAGGAGACTAAATACATGTACACATGAAAAGCGACCTAATCAATTGGATTGGAAGAATAAAATAGTTCTACCGTTGATGGAGTCACTGATAACAAAAATCGAGTTTATTGGTAAAGCGACCAATGGGTGTTATCCGAGCTTTTCTGGTGAAATATCACTAAGCTCTGACCGAAGCGCCGAATGCCACCTGCCTGGTGCGGGGGCGTCTTCAAGAGTACATTATACTCAGGACGGTAGGAATTCTGGAATCTATACAAGTTGTTAGTGCAACTCTCTTTCATGCCTACGGGCATATAATGGAACTCCCTCACAACGAGTAACGGTAATGGAGCCTGGGTCACCGCATGTGTACTGTGGTCGAAGCATCTGGAACGCGCCTGTAAAAGGCAGTCCAGAGCGAGGAGGTTGTCCACATTTCTCCTGTACTCTCTAAGCCTTTGAAATCGTCTCCACTGTGGGTTATTAGAAACTTAACCATGATCATCACTAGCCTCTTCATGAGAAAGAAATGGAGGGGGGTAAGAATGCACTGTTCCTACGTAAAATGGAGAGGATATCTTCAAAGAGAAATGGTCAAAGCTGACAGGTCAGTGAGAGGCGTGTGTATGATCCGATGCCATCAGGTTTGGAAATGGCGCGTGCACGCCAGGAGTGCGGTGGGTCGATGCGAATATTATGGACGCCATGTCCTGCTCGCAGACCAAGCGATAAATACCTGTACAGACAACAGTATTTGTAGTCTGAACTTAAGTGTGAGGCTGGGGATCGTGCGAAGAAAGTAAGTTAAACGTGGGATGATGGATATGATGAATGTATGTTCTACAACAGGCTTTACTTAGTTTAATTGCATTTCTGCTAGCAGCTGATTTCATTATTTTGGAAACGTTTTCCATGCTGACACGACCGAGGAATGTGCCTCGGCGTGATGTTACGCAGTGCTTTCAATGCTGCCAGGTTGAAATGACTGATTTCTAAATCTATCCAGTCGTTGGCGGTACTATAACGGTTATTTACTTGTGCACACTCGACAGAGTATACAAGAGTAGTCACAGGAATGGGTAGTGTAGCGTGAACGAATATGAGTTTATCACACGCTTACGCCAGCAATGATCTGTCCCATTTTCACCATGATAAGAAGGTACACAGCGGCCCCACAGCGCCACATGAAGTTGTATGTTTGTGTGCGGCGAGCAACGGAAATCCGCGCTGTGTTTCAGTTTCGGCAACCGACTTCCACTGCTCTCAGGAGAAAATTATAAATATCATGGGCGAGTGCAAACGTGCGCGGCACTCTCCTGGACGGCTCCATACAGAGCGAGAAAAGGGCGGAAATCTGCGCTGGCGAGTACGACATTGTGTGAAGCTAGGGAGTGTAAGACCTGGGTTTGCTCCTTACCACTAAATTGCATTCCTATTGCAAAGTAATGGATAAATCAAAGAGCCTGATGCCGCTGTAGCGCATAACGACAAAGACAAAGGCTTGCATAACAACAGCCACTGCAGCACAGCCTGAACGAATGGGCTGCGACTACTTGTGCCATCATCTACTTGATTTCGTCACATTGTGAAAGAAGGGCTTTAGCAGTACGTATTCTGGGGCTGGCCTGCGAGCTGTAGCACTTCATCAGTGCAGCATCACTCAGTGCAGTGAAGATGGATAGCCGCACCACAGTCACAGGTGCGCCAGCCACATTCCATTCAGGCACGACTTTTGCCATGAAGATCACAAGCCAAGTACGAGTGGTGAAGATATTGCACTGTTGCTTCCCCAGCACAAAGACTACTTGCAGAACAGTTACTGCGTGATAGAGCCTAGAAGTCAAGCTGGGGCACTTACGCCACTACGCCAAGCGTGGTAGATCAGCCGAGACCTTGGGGCACCGCGTAAGACATCTCTCACAAGCATACACTGTCCGCACTCCCTCTTAGTACTTACTCTTAGTCCTAGTCCAAGAGTCTGACTCTTAGCCTACTCGTACCGGCGAAGCATGGCTATAACAGTATGACTATGAGGATACTCAGTACCTGCGCGTATTCCATTCATACCATCTGCCGGCTCCGGTGGTAAATCGAACCCATGCGAACCCATTTCCAATACCGACTTTTGCAAAACGCGCCAAGGAGACATTTTCAGTTGGATAACTGCACCCACCGTTCATATCTTGCCGGGGCAAGGACATGACTACATGAAAAACCCTTGTTGATTGGATTCTCCACAGTTGAGATTGTCCGTTTATCATAATCTTGACTTTCAACCAGACACACTGTTAACACCCCTGGCGTTACAGGTAGAATCATTTTGTGTCTCCAGTAAAGAATCCGCGGAGCAGTCCTTGTGGGACTGGGGCGCGAAGTAAGTTCCTCCTCCGAACCCCTGCTTATTGGTCGCTGATTAGCCACCTGACCTGATGCGAACTAAAATATTTTTTAGTTGTTCTTCCTTGCGCGCGTTTCGCGCGCACGGTTGATCTCCATCGAACATGATTGTGAAACATGGAGGACGAATAAAGTGTACACTGAGGGTACACACAAGAAAACGAATGTGCACAAACACTTCCTGATAGACGATGTACGATTTGTTCTCTATTTTCCTGTGCGTGTTTTTTGATCTGCTGCAGTGCGATATGACAAGTGCGAATACGCCAGGCAGTGCATCATCAGTTTTCAAAGGCTTGGAATTGGCAACGGCGGTAACAGCGACTGTGAGCCACAGAAACAGCAGCAGCAGCAGCAACAGGGTTACAAGTGCACAGGTCTCGCCGTCAGCGGACAACAACGCTACTGTGATGTCCCCAGCTGCAGCGTTTCAGTCAAATAATCAGCGTGCGACAGGCTACAGCATGGGAAAGATCGAGACAGAAGATAAGACCACCCTCTTTCGACCCTGGGACGAGAAGGTCGCAACAAAAGCGACGATAGCACCGAAGAAAAATCCCGCTGAACGGCGTCGTCGCAGTTCGAGCAAAGACAGCAAAGAAGTAACCCAGCAGCGCTCCCACAACCACAGCGATGAAGTACACAGCATCCTCTACAAGTGGCTTCGCGACAACCTTGTTGTAAGATGACGATCAACTCTCCAGACACATTTTCTTTTCTTCTATTATCAACTTCGTAGCCTCTGTGTGATATCGGCTAATAGAGAGATCCTTCCAGGGGACTCTAAACCACCATTTCCGGAGCCCGCCGAGGTTGTTTGCAGAACAATTGGGGAACTTATAATAGGATGAAAGGCCAAGTGAACTAGTCTGTAGTTTCAATTGTCAATGAACAAGGCAACACACTAGCCATCTTGTAACTTTCGAAAGTCTATCTGTCACATCAACTAACCAGAATTTCCGAGAAACAGATTTTCCCGTATGCATCTTTCCCCCAAACCAATGAACAGATGAAAGTGGTAGCTAAAGGCTTTCCTCATTCACACCCGAAGGAAAAATGGAGAGCTTCAATGCTTGACAATCCTTTTCCTGTCCTGATCTGACCTGCAGACAATGAATCCATGATATGCAGAAACACTACTCTGCGTATTCTGAGACTAAACCAACCTGCACTCTTTTCCGCACCATCCTTTACGCTTTTATTCCCCAGTGAGTCCATTGCTATTAGGCCTTACGCCTGTTTTGATTTCCATTTTAACAAAGTATACAACAACAAAAACATTGCGTTTGGATTTGTTTCTCCAGAAACCCTATCCAACCATTGCAGAAAAGAAGCGACTGGCTGCCAAGACAAAGCTCCGATATCGACAGGTTTCTTACTGGTAGGGAATGGCATACTTGGCTTCTTGTGTACTGAGTTCCACGTGTCTGCAAGCAGATCCTACTAGGCTAGCATTATCATCATCTCCTTGCATTGTGTATTGCTAGGAAACCCCAAACAATCTTGTTGTGAAAGGGCTTTCATGTCAAAACAATTGTCTAAATTGCACCTATTGTCGTTGTGATGATTGGCAACTCTTTGGCTACTTTGCCATTGTGTTGGTCGCTAACGTTGACAAAAACACAGGCACAGACACAAATGCTCTCTCCCTTCTCTCTCTCTCTCTCTCTCTCTCTCTCTCTCTCTCTCTCTCTCTCTCTCTCTCTCTCTCTCTCTCTCTCTCTCTCTCTCTCTCTCTCTCTCTCTCTCTCTCCCCCCCTCTCCCTATGTCTGCCTCTCTGTATGTCTCTCTCTCTCTCTCTCTCTCTCTCTCTCTCTCTCTCTCTCCCCCCCTCTCCCTATGTCTGCCTCTCTGTATGTCTCTCTCTCTCTCTCTCTCTCTCTCTCTCTCTCTCTCTCTCTCACACACACACACACACACACACACACACACACACACACACACACACACACACACACACACACACACACGCAAACACATACACCCAGAATATGTACTCTTTTAAACGCTCAGGAAGAAGCAATTTGCTGCTGTCAGGTCACATCCTGTACATCGTGAGTTTCAAATTCTGCAATGTAATCGACTGACCGTGATTATTCTGCTGGACGGTTTGTGTGAATTGTGACAGGTACACTAATGCCCGACGTCGTCTGGTGCCGAAAATGATTGAAGCAGAGAACAAGCGTAGAGCCGCCTGTGACCAACCGCCACTGAAGGTCGAAGCATTTACGATGAGCAACTGCACATCTTCGTCACCATGCTCCTCAGAGGAATCCGCTGATGCTAAGACCGACTATACTTTTGCATCACCCACTGATATCCCCATGGAGACGGAGAATTCTCTCGCACCCAGATCTCTCATGCTCCCATCCCCTTGCAGTATTTCAGACAAAAGCACGAGCACAAGGAGTAGTTCACTGCCTGCCATTGCCTTCAGTCCGGTGGGAGCAATCAGTGCGTTGAGAGGAGCATTGCCACATGCACAGCCCATTGCGTGGACAGGCGACAGGGCAGCTGAGCCCGCCAGTTCTCCCAGCCACAAGTCAACATCAGCTGCTGCTGCCTGTCATCCCTCCTCTTCTTGCCATTTGGAATCATCAGCAACAGCACGCATTTCCAAAGGTCAGTCAGGTGAAACATTTCTAAATTCCTTTTTTTACTGGGAATTTACACTAACAGCTTCAAAAGCCACCAGTCAAGGAAGTTATTATACTATGCAATTACCCACCTTGCTATGGATGGCCGTAAAGACAAGCAAGGTCTAGTAGTAGTAGTAATAGTTTTTATTGTTTATTGAACTCCCAACAGACCGAGCCTTTTTATGGCCAACCCGGCTAGGAAGTCCCAGGAACGAGTCCTGTCGGGGTTGGACCACGTCTTTCGTTTTCTAACAGTTCACTTCCCTGATTGTTTACTTTGAACTTGAAGTTTCTTCCATGCCCGTTACCGTAATAATGTACATTCTGTAATTATTATGGTATGGGATGGATGGCAAAAGAGCAGTGAGTTGCATTTCACCAGTTTTTGCAGACCAGGCTAACTAGCCATGGGTGGACACTACGCCAGGCAGTTGCACGATAAGTCCATAGCTGAGTCATGAGATTTCAACGACAATTTCCTTGACCAGAATGGCTCTCTTTGGTGTCGGAGAACGTGCAAACAGCTGTAGTTTTTTCTTTTGCTTGTTTTTTTGGGCTTTACCACAGTCATAACTACATGCATTATTGGTCAAAAGCTGGCGATGTTCAGGAGAATTGAGACCACAAATTTACACTCCAATGATTACCTGACTGACTTACTATAGTATTTGACTGCAATTAAAGTGAAACTAGGCAGCCATCAAAGAAGCGTTTTCCGAATGCTTTTCATCATGGCACTATGTTAGGATCAGTAGGAAAAGAGCTGCGGTGATGTAATGCTTAGCAGTATGACGTCGCCGCATCAGTAGATCTCCATTGTGTTCACTGAGGGAAAAGGGAATTGAATGTTCTTTGATACAAACTATTTACTTGGCATCAGTATGTTCATGTCCCAGTACAGACAGTACAGACAGTGCAGCTTGTAGTAGAGTTGTACTTGGTGATCCAACACACAAGCATGAGAATAACTCATCCAGAGGAGCTGAGCAGTGAAGAGGCATGCGCTGGTCTAAACAAGACATTTCACCAGAACTCTGACGAATCCTCAAATCCAGATAATGGTGTACTAGCTGTGCTAGTACTTGTTAGCAACAATCCGAACCAGGGAGTCGTAAAAGCCCGGGAGAGGACACGGCACACATTCCCAGAAAACATCTTTGCCTCGCGCTGCCGGGGAACGCTGCCAGGGAACGGTGTTGCGAGGCAAGGAAATTATTATTTTCGAAAATTGTGATGTCTTCTTGAAATACTAATTGGGACATTCTCCGATTTCTCTTAGAGCACGGAGACGATTGCTCCGTCGAGTCTTCTGATCTCTATTTTCATCCTCATCTTCCAGCTGCCTCACTCATTCTCTCTCAGTTTATCGAAGTTAATTTATTCTGAGGCGATGGAAATGCAAGACAAATCCCTAATTGTACTTCACTTTTATTTGAGTTGGGGTGAACGAAATGAGATTTGTGGAAAATGACGCCACTTCCCGTGTTAGCCGCTGGTCGTATCATACAGCCCATATTCCATTGCAGGTGATGGGCCAACGTTCGTGTTGAGATCCGCTGAGTTTCCTCGTACTCGTGGAGTTGAATTTGTGGCAGAAATTGCACTGAATTGCAGTCAAATGGTTGTGAATGAAACGAGATTTGTGGAAAATGACGCCACTTCCCGTGTTAGCCGCTGGTCGTAGCATACAGCCCATATTCCATTGCAGGTGATGGGCCAACGTTCGTGTTGAGATCCGCTGAGTTTCCTCGTACTCGTGGAGTTGAATTTGTGGCAGAAATTGCACTGAATTGCAGTCAAATGGTTGTGAATGAAACGAGATTTGTGGAAAATGACGCCACTTCCCGTGTTAGCCGCTGGTCGTAGCATACAGCCCATATTCCATTGCAGGTGATGGGCCAACGTTCGTGTTGAGATCCGCTGAGCTTCCTTGTACTCGTGGAGTTGAATTTGCGGCAGAAATTGCACTGAATTGCAGTCAAATGGTTGTGAATGAAGCGAGATTTGTGGAAAATGACGCCACTTCCCGTGTTAACCACTGGTCGTATCATACAGCCCATATTCCATTGCAGGTGATGGGCGAAAGTTCTTGTGGAGATCCGCTGAGCTTCCTCGGCGTACTCGTGGATTTATGAATTTGTGTCAGAAATTGCAGTCGAGTGGACTTCTGTGCGTGTGTTGTGAGTAAATCGCGACGGCTCCCTTCCTTCAGCATCGTCAAAACGCAACATAGAGCATTATTACGCACTCGTTCCATGATTCATGATAATGCCTGGATTCTTTTAAAAACAATCAATGTGTGTTCCCTATCTATCTACATTGTACATGGTTGCAGGTCGTTATTTATAAATCTTGATAATTTCAACACTTTTCTACTCGTATACTGAGTACGCGGTGACTTGAGCCGTTTAGGAAACGGAAGTCTTGGCGAGTGTACAAAAGGTAAACCTATCATTTGTACTTCATAACGGAATTGTGCACAAAAATGCACACACACGTTCGCGTGCACACACACAAGCACACACACAAACACTGTACAAACACACACAAAAGTACAAGCACATGTGCACATACACACGCCTCCCCCCCCCCCCCCCCACACACACACACACACTCAACTCCCCACCCCTGTACTGAGTCTGACAGACATACAATCATGTTTATCCTTCCTTCGCCACCAGTTTCGGATAATGGTGTCAACAACGAGTTGTAAAATATTGGTATTTTAGGACTCCCTGCCCTGAAGACAAGCACAGCGCCGTGGATCGAGCAGATCCGGCCGCGCCGGCCTAGCGTGCTTCACTTTCTGGCCGAGGCAAACATCGTCCGCGTGCGCGCATCCCGTGTCCTCTCCCGGGCTTTTACGACTCCCTGATCCGAACTAGCGCACACACTGCACTGCATTGCTTTGTACTGCATTCAAGACTGACGTCATGCGCTTTGTTTTGCTGCGTAATCACAAATGGCACCAGCCCATTTTTGCGGAAAAGAAAAACAAATCTTGCTTGCCCTGTTGTGCTCTTCCAGACAACGGATCGTGCTTCAGCAGTGTTTCTTTTCCTTTCGTAGCTTTGCTGCCAGCCCGAGTGTCACCTCGACACTGTATTTCTTCAGTATGTCTGACCTTACTGTCGACACTGTCAAGGCAATGCCTTGCCAAGCCCTCCGCGGCGAGCCTTCTCAGCGCGGCTTGAATCCGAAAGGAAACTTAGTAAAAGTATTTTACAGGACCGTTTGCTGGCACAACTAGCCCTTGGTAGTGAGGTCTGCTCCGGCCAGGAGAACCAGCAACATGACAGTGCGGACACGGCTCGCGAGCCCAGAAGCCCGACGTGCACCAATGCCTCCTCCGCCAGCTCAGGTGACGCGGGCTCAACGGATCTCTGCGCTCCCGTACGGGACGAGGTGTAGTCGGCTTTGTCGGCCGCCATTTTATTATTATCGGAGAGCATTGCGCCGCTCCTCACCCAAGGCCAAGGCAATGCGTCAGCTGCCGCCACTACGCCAGGCCAAGCTCCTGTAATCCACCCGATCAGCCACCTGCACCAGCTGTGCCCAAGGCTGTGCAAGAACGTATCTTGCGAGGGGAGTTCGTAGATTTTTCAAGTTTGTTGCCTGAAATTCTTGCACACTTCCGGCCCAACATTCCGGCTGGTGCACAGCCCGAATAACGATAGCCAGCTAAATATCGTTGAGTCGGATGACGCGAAGCAGGTGCGTCGCAAGGTTCACGATAATTACACATGTAGCTACCCTGCTCGAGGCATGGACCACATACATGTCTGTTATCATGGCTGCTGCCCTACACCGCACTGCTGAACTGATTGCGTACCAGCAGTTGATCCTGACTGCTAACTGCCAGTTCTTCCCAAGCGCGTGGCTAGAGTACGACCGCCAGCTGCGGATGCTCGTGGCCCATTAACCAGGCACGAAGAGGTTGGACACCATCGACGTGAACCTATGGCAGATAGCTGTCACAGGCCATGCACACCCAAAATGCGCTCAATGTAAGACGGTCCATCCAGGGGCGGTTTGTGTCCTTTTCGTCCCGAAGCCAGCAGCATTTACCTCCAGTGGTCGCAACCATACCAGCGACGGCCAAGAAATCTGCCGCAACTTCAATGGAGGTCGCTGTTCTTCGTCGTCGTGCCGCTTCTCCCACACCTGCAGCCAGTGTGGCAAGGACCACCCATGCATCATGTGCAACCAGCAGCAGCGCGGAGCCAATCGGCCACCCCGCCGCTCCTAGCAGAATGGCTACTGAATCGCTTGACTCGGTACGTAGCTTCTTTCCTATACACTCTGCAGACACCACACTGCTAGCTGACCACTTTGCCCGCCTGTTACGTAACCACTCAGATCAATCATGTGTTGCGTATGTTCTCCATGGCCTGCGCCGTGGCTTTACTCTTGGATCTGCCGGCCAACACGACATTTCGGTTTTCTCTAATAATCTACCATTGGCTTTCACTCACTCGGCATTTATATTCGAGCAATTAGCTGCTTCCTGCGCCCGCAGCGAGACCACAGGCCCATTTCCGTCACCTCCATTTCAGTTCATGCGCCGCTCTGGTATTGGTGCCATCCCCAAAAAGAACGGCAAGCCGCGAATGATCCACCATCTGTCTAGTCCGGAAGGCACCGGCGCGAACGACAGCATTCCTGCCGAGCCGCTCTCTCTGCACTACGCGAGCATTGACAACGCGATCAACATCATCATGTCATGCCCACAGCCTGTGTATTTGTCCAAGCTCGATGTACGCAGTGCATTTCGGCAGATCCCAGTCCGCCGCCAGGACTTCGCTGGGAAGGCTCCTACTACTACGAGCGCTTTCTGCCTTTCGGCCTCCGCTCCAGCCCAGCCGTCTTTGACTCAGTAGCCACAGCAGTCAACTGGATCATGCAGCACGAGTTTGCTATAGATCACCGGCTTCACTACCTCGATGACTTTCTCGATATCTCCACTGGTTTTGCTGCAGCCAACCAGCAACTCACCATCTCCCCTCCGGGCGTTCACGTATCTCGGCACTCCTCTTTGCTCCATCCCAGCTCGAAGGGCCATCACCATCATTGACCTTCCTTGGTATTGTCCTAGACTGCGAGCGCCACGAAGCTCGGCTACCAGAGGACAAGCTGTCCGAGATCCGTGCGCCACTCATGGCTACTATCAGCGAGCGCAGCATCGGCCAGCGTCAACTCGAGTCCCTCCTGGGGAAGCTCACTTTTGCTGCCCGAGTCATCGTTCCTGGACACACATTCATGCGTGAACTATGATCAGCGTGCCCTGAACTGTATCTGTGTATGCGAGGGCGGTGCATAAAGCCCACCTTGAGAATGGGTTTGCCGGCCCCTTAGTAGATGCGTGGCTTCTGAAGAGGGTGTTGAAGGGCATCCAGCGATGCCATGGTACGGCTGGACTCACCCCTCGCCTTCCTATAACTATGCCAATCCTACGACACCTGACGGATGCACGCCGGAAAAGTAGTATCCTGAATGGCCATGACAAGCTGCTCTACCAAGCCGCCATGCTGCTTCTTTGGATTTCTTCGGTGCGCGGAATTCACTAATGGCATCACACGGGGCTGTACTAGCTCCCCTGGTGACGGACGCCTGCAACTCTTCCTGCTTTCATCCAAGACGGACCCATTCGGTAAAGGCGTTACTAGTGACATTGGCCCGTCTGTACCGCCGTACTGCCCGGTCCGTGCCATTGTTAGCTACCCATCTGTCACTCGTCGCGAGGGACCGGAGCAACTCTTGTTCGTACTCTCGAACAGACAGCAGCTGACCAGGCAGTCATTCACAGTAACAGTATGGTCTCTTGGCGCTGCGGCCGGTGTACCATCCCAGTCGAACTACTCCGGGCATTCGGTCCACATTGGTGCAGCCACCACCGCTGCTATGGCTAGTGCCCCCGACTCCTTCTTCCGAGTGGCAGGTCAGTGGAAAGAGCGATGCGTGTCTACGCTACATCCAGACTACAACAAGCGCATAGCGCCAGCTATCGTCCCGGCTTGCTGCCGTGCCATGGATGCCATGATCCCCAACTCGGGTGAGTAATGAGCTACTGAACTCTAGCTGCGCAATGCTTGCCTGTGCTGACATTAATTGACCCTTGCTGTGCGTCAATAGTGCTTAGCTAACGGAGTGCTGGTTTCATGGGTCCACTCTCACAACTGGTGTTATCTAGCTATTTGCTGCGGCTCTGCCTTGCGCTATATTACATCCATTTAGCATTGCAGCTCTACGTTGAGCTAACAGCAGCTCTACTTTGAGCTAACAGCAGCTCTACTTTGAGCTAACAGCAGCTCTACTTTGAGCTAACCGCAGCTCTACTTTGAGCTAACCGCAGCTCTACTTTGAGCTAACAGCAGCTCTACTTTGAGCTAACCGCAGCTCTACTTTGAGCTAACCGCAGCTCTACTTTGAGCTAACAGCAGCTCTACTTTGAGCTAACAGCAGCTCTACCTTGAGCTAACAGCAGCTCTACTTTGAGCTAACAGCAGCTCTACTTTGAGCTAACAGCAGCTCTACTTTGAGCTAACAGCAGCTCTACTTTGAGCTAATCGCAGCTCTACTTTGAGCTAACAGCAGCTCTACTTTGAGCTAACCGCAGCTCTACTTTGAGCTAACCGCAGCTCTACTTTGAGCTAACAGCAGCTCTACTTTGAGCTAACAGCAGCTCTGCTCTGAGCTAACAGCAGCTCTGCTCTGAGCTAACACCAGCTCTACTTTGAGCTTCAAACCAGTTGTTTCGAAACCAGCACTCCTCAATCCAAAGATGCCTCTTTGTTGACTTGTTTGTGTGAGGGATGGGGCTAATGGTGTACTAGCTGTGCTAGTACTTGTTAGCAACAATCCGAACTAGCGCACACACTGCACTGCATTGCTTTGTACTGCATTCAAGACTGACGTCATGCGCTTTGTTTTGCTGCGTAATCACAAATGGCACCAGCCCATTTTTGCGGAAAAGAAAAACAAATCTTGCTTGCCCTGTTGTGCTCTTCCAGACAACGGATCGTGCTTCAGCAGTGTTTCTTTTCCCACCATCCCTCCCTATCCAACTTATTCACACCATCATAATATTATCGTACCCACTAACCGGGTCCACTCTCACAACTGGTGTTATCTAGCTATTTGCTGCGGCTCTGCCTTGCGCTATATTACATCCATTTAGCATTGCAGCTCTACGTTGAGCTAACAGCAGCTCTACTTTGAGCTAACAGCAGCTCTACTTTGAGCTAACAGCAGCTCTACTTTGAGCTAACCGCAGCTCTACTTTGAGCTAACCGCAGCTCTACTTTGAGCTAACAGCAGCTCTACTTTGAGCTAACCGCAGCTCTACTTTGAGCTAACCGCAGCTCTACTTTGAGCTAACAGCAGCTCTACTTTGAGCTAACAGCAGCTCTACCTTGAGCTAACAGCAGCTCTACTTTGAGCTAACAGCAGCTCTACTTTGAGCTAACAGCAGCTCTACTTTGAGCTAACAGCAGCTCTACTTTGAGCTAATCGCAGCTCTACTTTGAGCTAACAGCAGCTCTACTTTGAGCTAACCGCAGCTCTACTTTGAGCTAACCGCAGCTCTACTTTGAGCTAACAGCAGCTCTACTTTGAGCTAACAGCAGCTCTGCTCTGAGCTAACAGCAGCTCTGCTCTGAGCTAACACCAGCTCTACTTTGAGCTTCAAACCAGTTGTTTCGAAACCAGCACTCCTCAATCCAAAGATGCCTCTTTGTTGACTTGTTTGTGTGAGGGATGGGGCTAATGACTGAGTACTCGACTTGTGCTCGTTTCACAATCGTATAAAAAGTGTGACAGATCTCTACTGTCTCACCTGCATTGTGTGCCATGATTGTATGCATTGGATACATGGTTATCGTATCAGCATTGTCATACACTACGAACAGACCAATGTCTCAGCGGATTCCATTGCGGGTCAGGTGGAGTTTGTATTCTCCTGCTAAATCCATTCATGGTATGGGTGCACAGTGTGACAGGAAAATGTAGCACCTGCTCTGCCATGGGCACACTGCTGCTGGACAATTGCTTCCACTGTTTCTTATATTCTTATGTTTAAAATATTTCTCGATATTTGATGACATTGTTATCCTGATGTGCCCTTCTTGTATTCAGGCGATAAAGGCGATCGTAAAGCCCAGCGCCCAGCAACCCTACTACCTAGTCACTACATTACTGTACAACAGCAGCAGCAGACTAATGCCAGCCCTCCATCTCACTCGGTTTCTAGCATCGCAACACCAGTGCACGCAGAGCAGCCCGCACCGCCTGTGCAGCCTGTACAACCGGTACCCAACATAACCATTGCTCCACCTGCTCCACCTGCTGCATCGGCAATGATTGTACAGGCACCCACAGTGAGCAATACAGCGATGTTTAGCCCGGCCACAGTGAGGATGCCGTTCCAAGTAGTGCACCAATTCCCAGCAGCACAGCCAGCAGCAGTGGCAGCAGCAGCAGCGCCAATGTACAAGGATCCTTCTACACTGTCGCTGGCCCAAGCATCCGGCTCAGCAAGGTTCCTTCCCAGCAGTCATGTGACAGTTCCGAGATTGCAGCCTCTCCATGTGATTAGCGTGATTCCCACTGCCTCACCGATGCATATCCCAGCCAGCACGATACCATATCCGCCTCAGCATGCAATGCAACTGGCACCCGTACAGGCAGTACAAACAGTTCAGCCAGCTCAGCAAGCAGCAGCAGCTGTAGCACTACCACAACTGCAGCAGCAGCAGCAGCCGCCGCAGATCATGGTATTGCAATACACACCCACCACATCACCCAACCATCCGGACACTGCTGCGGCCGTATCTGTGGGCCATGGATCCACTGCATCCACTGCCCAATCATCGCCACAGTATCCAGTTGTTACGAGTACCACACAGTATAGATCAGCTGACGGTCAGCTGTATCCCATTGCCATTGTGCCTGCTCCTCAGCAAGGTATCCCAGTGACCACCATCACACATGACACCTAACTTAAATACAACGTCCGCTCCAATACAGGCTTACAGCCCTGAATAAATTCAATGGAATAGGAGATGAGTTTTTTCGCCAGCACTGAGCAATGTGCACTGAACACCAGCCGCAGACCGTCTAATTTAAAATAGCCCTGTTGTTTACAATAGCCCTGTTGTTTGAAACACCATATGTGTACTTTAGGTTGTTTTGTGATCCTGAACAAACCGTCTTTTTCATGTCCTCGCATTTTTAAAGTGAACAATTTTGATCTAATGTGGAATCCTGCACTTGTTGACAAGTCACGGCACACATTGGTGTATGCTAATAATAATCCAACGTCATCACTATTTGGCTGTGCAAGTTGGACTGAGGGCCATGTGCGGCGGGAGTGTAACTTACTGACATCTTGACAATAATATTGATAACCCTTCACTACTTTTTCACTACTTTTCTTGTTATTTCCTGTAATGTATGATTCACTGTGGTATGGTACGTGCTCATTGTTTAATAATGCAATCATAGCCACTGTTCAATGAGCTGATTGCTCTTGTACTCCTATTTTTAGTTTGCGGTAATTTATGACCATGAGCTTTACCACGGACGTGTTGTTATGCACATACTTCCTTCACTCTTTGAGAAATCCTCTACGAAATTTCACCAAAGACGTTTTCAAGGACAAAGGAGAAGTGAGTTCATCTTAGCAAATGTTGCCATGACTCACAATTTAACTCGGATACTGAGCCAATAAATATAATTAAAATAGACGAAATCACAGGGAAACGAGTTATGAAGCAACTATCCACGACCGTTACAAGATAATAAGCAGTCTGGTCGTTGAATCGGTCTCAGTAAAATGTCAGTTTTGTGCCCCGTTATCGCACTCTCCGAAGGCTGACTGCTTATTATCTTGTTACAGTCGTGGATAGTTGCTTCATAACTCGTTTCCATGTGATTTCGTCTATTTGAATGACTCACAATGCACATATTTCCCCTAATTTGACAAAGTTGTGTTTCCTGAACATTCAATGGGGAATTTCAAAGGATATTTTGGTCAAACTATTGACTGACTTGAGAGAAAAAATAATATTGCACCATTCAAACATGATAGTCACGGTATGCAGGCATTCAGCCTTTCAGGGTGGCACTGCAATCTCCACAAGAAGTTCAATTATATTTTCTTAACAATACATGTCACGTGACGTTTTCACTTGTACAGTGTAGGTTGTAATTTCAATGGAGTCCAGTCCAATATTTGATGTTCTTCTATCTTGCGGGATATACATGTACATGTACGTGTACTTGTTTAGAAGTTATTAGAACCATCATAGGGAATTCTAGTTGTGAAGGTTACCACCGATACAATGTGATCAATAGTTTCCCCTGAGGAACGCACAATGTCATGCAGCAGCCATTCGAGTTCTTCTGCCGCCCCCCCCCCCCCCCCTCCCTCCCACCCCAGCCTTACCGGTGGCAAAACATACTTCAAAACATGTCCATATAATTCAGTTCAAGATTTTTTTAAAGAGCAAACTTCGTAAGGCAGGGAAGATGTTGCCTTTGGAATACAATGGGTTTCAACTTGAAGTGAATTGTATGTCGCTGGGATCTATGGGAGAGCATAACCACTTCCATAAAAGATTATGATGATTTTATCACTTGCTTTGAGTACTCGCCGAAACATCAATCAGTTGATTGCAGGAAACTGAATATGACATAATAGTACGTCGTGGCTGATACATGGTAGCTATTCTGGTATTCCGGGATCGTTGCATACGAAGCCTCAAGTACAAGTAGATGGACACTAATTGCGTCAGGCACTGTGAGGGCACTACGAGATCTCCGTAGTGTAATGGGTTCATTTCATGCACAGATAACAATAAGGCATTGTTCTGCAGCTGCACGGCTCACTTTAGCCACTTGCATAGCCCATAGTGTACTGGTGCAGCCTTTCCACCCACTTTCCCCTTCTGCATATCAGAAGTGCGGGTGCTCTCGTTTTGCAGCCCACTACTGGCACTACTACTAGTACTACTCGTACATTGTCATGATTGTCACATGTAGCATTTTGAAAAATCAAGGCGAGTGTCCAAACCCTGGGCCACGGGGGATACAGTGCAGTCTTGGGCATTCAGTCATAAGTGTCAGTATACGGGTACATGTACATGACGGTTCACATGGCTTGTTTCGTATACAATCATGTACATGTAGCTGTATGACTGACATAATTATTAAAGGGGAAGTTAAGGCAAAAATTAAAATTTCACCAGTTGTAGTCTTCGGGGTGCTGAGTCGAATGGTCTTGGTCCGAGAAAGCTGAGACGCTCCCTTCCTACTTGAATCCCAATCGAACTCGCGCACTTCCACCGAAACTGGGTGACTGCGCCCTACTACAGTGGTGGCCAAAAGTTTTGACCCACCCCATGGAATCGTCAGTACAGCCCAGTCTGGCTCCTAAACACGCCGTTTTTGACTTCTTTGAGGCCAAAGCCGATTGAAACTTGGCAAGGACACCAAAATTTGCAAGAATCCGTTGTCAACTGAGATTTGTGATGGATCACCATACATTTGGGTGGGTCAAAACTTATGGCCACGTGACCAAATTTTGCTCTACCGTACCGTACGGTTTCAAAAAAGTTGTCAGGCTGATGCACGTGCCGGGAAAGTTGAAAATCAACACTTGACTTCTCACTTCGAGAGTTTGCGATATCAAACTTGATTATTTTGACGACGGAGATGGTATTTTCAGCCAATTTAGTGAACCGAGGTCAGATTAGCAAGGATGTGAGGGAAATGGTCGTGAAGCTGAGTGTTGACGGTCTCTTTTGGCGTGGTATCGCTCCTCTGTTGGATTTGAGTAATCCTACGATACGTAGAATTGTCAGGAAACAAAAATTGACTACATTTCACCACGATCAGACCGACCAAGAGAGACCAGTGCAAGACAAGATCGCCACCATATCATGAAGTCAATGGCGAATCGCCTCAAATCCGTCACTGCCTGCGAGCTGAGATGGTGAGCGACGGTGATAACGCGATTTCTGTGCGTTCTGTGAGACGCAAGTTGCAGAGAGCAGGCCTACGTGGCTGTATGGCCATCAAATGGCCCTTCATCAGTGCTGTGAATAGGGCGAAACGCCTTAAATTTGTATAGACGCACAAGGACTGGAGCAGTGATGACTGGTGGTAATTTCTGTGGACTGATGAGTCTAAAATCAACCTCAAGGGCTCTGGTGATGCAGTTTACGTCAGGAGGTGGACAGGATAGGCTCTGGCTGGCACATGCACCCGCAAAACTGTGAAGCGCCGCGACGGCAATATCAATGTATGGGAGCCATGGCCAGCAACGGCGTAGCGCGCATTTGCCGGGTGATGGATACGATGAATGTGGACCAGTACCTCGCATCATCCGAAAACATGTTGTTGCTGAGCATGATGCAGCTTGTGGGTGGTGCGGGTGGTGTCTTATGGCCGCAAACGCTCCGCAAACAGAACGGAGGCGCGGCGGACGGTGAACGGCATCACCGTCCTGACATGGCCCCTGCAGCCACCTGACCTCAATCCAACTGAGAATCTCTGCAAAATTGCTGGGCTGAAGCAGCACGATGTCGAAATCACCCCCAGAAACCAGTATGAGCTGTGGCGAGTGTGCCGGGAGGCATAGAAGTTGATTTCTCCTCACGAGCGCAAGAAGATCGTCGATTCAATGCGGCAGTGTATGCAAGCGATCATCAAGGCCAAGGGAGGGGTTACAAAGTGGTGGATGTATCTGGAATAGGCCGGGACTGACTTCTAGACTTTAGTTTAGTTGAATACTTTTTAGAAATCACACTATTTCGTGTATCCTGTTGGCGGTTTATGATAGTGCGGGCGTTGGCCATAAGTTTTGACCCACCTTTTACATATACTTGACCACAGTAGTCCCCAGATGACTCCGTGTTTCAGCATTTTTCATTTCTACTTCACTATTCAGCCTGATTCAGAGGTCCTCAACCAAAAATTTAGTAGCTTACAGCCCAAACCTTCAGAATTCGAAAAATCTGCATGGTGGGTCAAAACTTTTGACCACCACTGTAGATGGGGATTTGTATGCAAAATGTCACTAAAAGCGCCATTTCGTTCTTATAAAAGCACGGATGACCGCGATTGGCCCATATGTTGTACTCTTTTGGACGCTGAGTCGACTGGTTTTGGTCCGAAAAGGCTGCGATGCAGCATTCCTCCTTTATTCCCAATCGAACATGGTTGAAGAAGCGGTCACGTGCTCCTGGGTGCCCAAATCACCTGGTCACCACGCCAGCAGGCGACAACTTTCACACCAAGGTTCAACTCGAGTGACAGGACTGCACCCAAAAAAGGTCAAACAGGCTACAGTCCGTTTCAAAAAGATATTATAGCAATAAAAACTGCTTTATGGCAGTTTTCTAAAAAAAGTTATTGTGTTCTAGTCCATGGACCCCGTCTAAAAAGTAAGAAATTAACGAAATGTGATAGCCGAAAATTAAAATTTCACACAAAACCTCACAATAATCACAACACTTGAAATGCTGCTTTCAACACTAAGCTTGTACTGCACCAACAATTGGCAACATGCATGCATAGGAAAGAGGATCACGAGGGGAAAAGGTCTTCTACATGTAAATGTAGCTTTTCATTCTGTGTGTGATTATTGTGAGGTTTTGTGTGAAATTTTAATTTTCGGCTATCACATTTCGTTAATTTCTTACTTTTTAGACGGGGTCCATGGACTAGAACACAATAACTTTTTTTAGAAAACTGCCATAAAGCAGTTTTTATTGCTATAATTTCTTTGGTTTTTTCTGTCACCAATCAATGGAATGCCCTATATCAATATGTACTAGTAAATGATGGCCTTCACATCATATCAATACCGTATTATCAAGAGTACATACTTATGTACTCTTGGTATTATACGCATTGATGTGCAAGCCTTTTCTTGCAGAAAATGGCACTAGCATAATGCAATTGCATGTTGGAGTAGTGGTCTGGTGGTGGTGATACTTTTTTTATACAGAGGTCATTCTGTGCATGTTGCAGCTTGCTGTTGCAGAATTTCATGACTCTGTCATAAAATTGTCTTGCCTTTCAGATATTTCAGATTTCCCCACCCTCGATCAGATTTATTTGAGAAATGTAGGCAGGTGCGTGTCGCAGATGTTTTTGTTGATTCTGTGTTTATAATGGTTTATAATCATGGGTTATCGTGATAAGGTCATCCTGCATCATATTGCACTGAATTGGTAATCCTGTTGATGTCGATACAACTTTTTGAAGTAGTTCAATGACTTCAAACTGTTAGTCCACGATTTTCTAAAACAACACAGCAAAGGAGGAACAATAAACATGTCTTAACATATAAACAAATACATTGCTGAGTCCGACACCTCGTTCCAACAACTACACTGATCCTGAAGATAAAAGGGGCAAGGCTATGGTTGGAGGTACTGAGAGATAAACAAGGCACTCCACAATAATAAAATCTTACACATCTTTTGGTGAGTATGAATGATATCCAGTCGAACCTCTTTAGGATGAACACCAAGGGACCGATGGTATTTATTCTGTGAGTTTGTCTGAACCTATTTTATAACCAGTGAATACAATTATTTCTCCAATAGAAATACGAATAGACTTCTTCTACAGCGAAAGATTCTAAGCCACACCGACTCATTGACTCGTCTCGTATGAAACAAATGAGTCACTGAACCTTTCTTTAGCAACATGACGACAACTGAAACAGCAACAGAGAAAGTACGATACATGTACTCCACATTCTTGCAGGTACTACAAACAGATTGCAGATCGTAATTCTTGCTTTGGCGGCACGAAACTGTATTTGGGGCAGTGCAATCTCGGCGGTACTCACAAATCAAAAAGCCCAGACTCTGGAGATTTTCCCTGATATGCGAATTTATTTTGCAAACTCGGTCAATGGGTCCTTGAACCTTTCCCTCCAGATTGGGAACTGCCAACGATAGTATGCCACTGACCACTGCCTTCCTTGTAACGTACTAATGTACAATGAATATGAGTAGTTCGACAACACATCTAACATAAGCCTTACCGTCAAGAAGGTGAACTCGCGTTCTTCGCACACTGTAGACAAGGGCAAAGAGATAAAAATGGATCTAAATCCGAATAAGATCAGCACACGTTTCCGTAAAATTTAATGAAAGGGTGAGCACAAGCAAATGAATCGATCGAAGGAAACCGGTCAACTCAGAGATCACCTGTCATCGAGTATTCCGTAAAAGGAGGCCTCGGCAGCGGAAAAGCTAAGTTTAGAAAAGAGATCCTGTCAGCTTTTCCATTATTTATTGCATTCCGCCCAAAATCAGCACACTTTTCGTGAATGAAAGAGTCAACACAAGCAAATGAATCAGAGGGAACTGGTCATCTCACCTGTCATTGAGTAATTTTCCGCGAAAGGAGGTCGCAGCAGCGCCGAAACGAAATAGGCCAGGTCAGGAGACGAAATATCCGAAACAGGTCATGCAAGAAGCAGTTCCAAAGAAGGAAGTTCCTCGTGCATGCACATCCGAAAAGGCAACAACAAAAAGTCTGCAATACACACGCATGCATATGCGGCCAGCCGGCCGCGCGATAGGAGCCATGGACTAGCTCCGGCAGCTCCCTGGTCCAGGGCCAGGTACCGAGCATCTTACGTAGAAACTTACGTAGCTATAGCTACGTAGACAACGTGTCTGAATAGCGGTGTCGTTAGATAGCGCCATGTGAACACAATAATAGAAAAGCTGACAGGATCGCTTTTCTAAATACAATGGGGCTGTTAAGTGTGACGTCACGGCTCCTTCGATACGCATAGCAACGGAGAGCACTGGGGACAAACAAAAGTCGCGTCCTCTGGATGGAACCAGATGTCAAGGGCAACAGCATCTAAATGACTGGAGAGACAGCAGTTTTTCTTTGCTTTTTCTTCAAGCGATTGTTGTCGCTCTTTACTCCTTGTTCTTTCCTCTACAAAACTCCTGTAGTCGTCGAGTGCCTTCATGATGGCTGTGAAATTGGCTGCCCACAGTAAAACTCCGTGTTTGAGAGTGCTTTGAAGATGTTTCGCGTCCTGATGGATCAAAGTATGAGCGCTCCTTGTGGATTCGAATATAATTATATAGGTGAGTTGTTCAAGAAATCAGTGTCTTCTTTCTGTCTCTGCCCTCACGCTGGCACAATATCAGCCTCTATATCCATGACAGCTCGCACCTCCCGTAAACTGCATGACTTAGATATATTTTCGCCCTCCGTGGTGATTGAAGACCCATGGAAGAATTTATTATGTTCAGTATGATGTCCTAAGAATATAAAATAAAATAATTCTAGGGAATTGTCATAGGGTATTTTTGGAAGGATGGAGACAGAGAGAGAGAGCACTGTTTGAAGTGTTTGTCTCACTGTAATTACTCCAGATTATTGAATGTTGTATGATCTACTCTATATTTTCCACAATGGTTTTTCCTGATTTGCGGGATCTCTTCTTTTGCTGTTTGGGTGTTTACAGGAAGTGGCTGTCTGGTGTAACTGCACCAGATCCTGGGGAAATTAAGACAGATGCAGAGGCAGGGTCGTCCAGTGATGCAACACTGCCGTTCTGTGTGCAGCGTTTCCGCTAATATCCCCGGCGAAAACACAAAAAAGACGAACACGTGAAAAGACTACAGTATTGACCGTTCTACTAATAAATGCATGACTGCTCCGACAGTCGATAATCGAAACACAGAGCACCAGCATGATGTTTTCATATTGGGAACCACACAACAGCTCAATTCTCAAGCCCAAAAATTGATGAATACAAATACAGAGCGACGCAACAAGAGATCATCCGGCAACCAAACAAACCTGGGTCTAATGCACTGAATAGTCCTGAAATACGCAGGCCAGACAAAGCAGTGCAAGCACATAATGTTACAAGGTACATGCATTGCAGAACAAAGTGTAACCAAAGATACACAGGGTTATAGCTGCACACTTGTGCATGTGCTCGCTCAGCCCAAGAACACACGATCATGATGATAGAAACAATCCGGGGGAAACACGCTAACACCGAAGTAAGCATCAACACGTAAATAGTGCAGCCCTGAAAAAATTACATTGACATGTACATTGGTGTGTCGAGTAGTGTCAGGCTTGAATAATCATCCAACCAAGACTTCATCAGGTCCCAGACGCTGAGATCGCACGCCGAATGTGAAGTGCATCTAGCCTTGAACCTGTCGCACAAGGCACACATATATGGCAAAATGACATCCACTCTGATTATTTCCAGAGGCCAATCATAACAGAACACAGAAATGAAACCACGGGCTCAACCAAGTAAACCCAAAGTTAGTCAAAATAATCCATGCAGTGCTCTTTTAATTGCAGCGCTGATTGCAGTGTTGCGTCATAGCCCGATACCCGCTGAGCACAGACACAACCCCATTCGTCAGGGGCAAAACATACTCTTTTGGAATAAAGTCATAAAGTACAGCGTTACAATGACATTACGGACACCTCGTGCAAATGCAGGGTCTGTTCATCTGGCCGACTCGGCCACGCATGAGAGTGTGTGCATGTACATGCGCGCGCGCACACACACACCATGAATTCGGTGCGTATGGTGTACCAGTTGCGGGACAATGAAGATGGAATCATTATCATGATGTTACATGTACATCTACAGTGTATGTTTGAGTGTAAAGTAAATTTTATTTTATTGCACATTTCTTCGACACAACTAATTACTTATTTCACATGTTCGCATTTCTCATAATCGATCCACCTGCACTCCGTATCAGTCGAGGAAAAATTCTCCCAGATATACACTAGTCACCACAGCTATGTGATGACATTGGGATGGGCCCCAAGCACGATTGCACTCTCTAGTTACAATAAATTTGGCCAAATTATCTGTGAAGACAAAATGCAATGCATAGCGGCAATCGATGGATGAAGAGAGAGTATATCTTTCCACTTGTTCAGGAGCTTACCTTTTGGAGTTCACATCGTTTACACAATCTCTCATGCTGTCTTGCACCTTGGTTTTGTTGACCATGGATACGCCATCCCAGAAAACATTCTACAGGAGCTACTAATGCAGAGCGTTTTTCACGCTCGATCTCGGCGATCTACCTTGTCACGCCAATAAAATCCTCCGTGACACTGGCTACAGTCACAAGAGACGTCTCAGTAAGGTAATGAGCACGACAACATCGTCGAGATCAAGGACAAAGAGAAAACAAAACACTCACTGAAAACAGCAAAGAAGAAACGAAGAAATGTACACGATTCCTACATGTATATGTTGCCACTGACAACTGGTTCGGTGGAGACGACGCTACTTTTGTTTGTCCCCAGTGGGATCGTTGTTATGCGTATCGAAGGAACTGTGACGTCATCACTTAACAGCCCCATCCTAGATCCTGGCGATCGCTCGTTTGGCGTCTTACCGTATGGGCACTCGACTCGAGCGCTGCCTAGCGCCTGGAAAAACTCACTGTGAACTCGAAGAAATATTCCGCGCGAAAGCAGGAAAAATGACAACTCACTCACGTTGACACAGTCATGTACGTCTGGTTTACAACAAACGAGTTCTTCCTCGTATCGAGTCAGAGGACATGTCGAAACGAAAGTGTTGTAAATGTTGACGAGCTGCATGGGTCCGTTTTGTGACCAAAATAGTTTCTTTGAGCTGCGATGCAATCTCCATTTTAGCTTGCCGTGGTTGGCTATCACCTGACCTCTTATGTTTATTGGCAGTCTTCGGACGGGCCAGGAGATGTTGAATAAATAAATAAATAAATAAATAAATTTACTCACCGTGTGACGAAAACGACATCGACACGGACTCATTCCCAAGGCCATGACTTGGCAAAGCTATCCGTGTGACTTCGACGACATTTTGAGAAAAGCAGACGCTTGTGAACGCTGATAGAAGACGGCGTTGACTGCTAAATTCAAATAAATTGGCGATCTTGAAATACTAAAATAAATCTCAAAAAGCTACAGCGCGATGACTTCCATTATAATTCACTCACACCATTGCAGTGTTGTGGGTGTGTTCACATGGCGTGAGCCAGTCAAGTGTCAGTCAGTTCGGCAGGAAGCGCGAGCTGCAACAACAAGTCGTTTGGTGCAGCCATCTATTCTTCTTTGTCTTGTACCAGCTTGATCACCAAAACAATGAAAAAAAGTTTGACTTGAGGATAGGTTGGGATTTGAACTCACAACTTCATGGTCAGCAGACAGCATTCATAACCACAAGGCCAAAAAGGAAAGGATAAATCGTGGGTTTTGATAAAAAATCGATACTGGCTTCCTGGGCAAATTGTAAACCATGGGAAAAGGCCGGAAACCTGGCCGAAATTCTAACTCCTTAACGGTTGGTCCTATTGTTCCGAAACCTTCACAGAACAATTTGCCGTGTCCTAACAAGCCATTCTATGTACTTTGTTGTCCAAATTTCCCTTATCTTCATACTTTTTTAAGACCCAAACCTGATTGTAAATCTTTTTGAAACAGAGAGAGAGTAAGTTAGTTGTACCCTGCAGTGCAGCACTGCAGGCACGGTGACCAGGTGACTGGCGTACGCAGGAGCACGTGACCGCTTGTTCAACCATGTTCGATAGGGCATAAAGGAGGAACGCTGCATCGCAGCCTTTTCGGACCAAAACCAGACGACTCAGCGTCCAAAAGACTACAACATATGGGCCAATCGTGGTCATCCGTGCTTTTATAAGAACGAAATGGCGCTTTTAGTGACATTTTGCATACAAATCCCCATCTAGTAGGGCGCAGTCACCCAGTTTCGGTGGAAGTGCGCGAGTTCGATTGGTATTCAAGTAGGAAGGGAGCGTCTCAGCTTCCTCGGACCACGACCATTCGACTCAGCACCCCGAAGACTACAACTGGTGAAATTTTAATTTTTGCCTTAACTTCCCCTTTAATAATTACACACGAGTCACAGAGTAGATCTACCACGCAATAAATAATTACATGTACATGTACATGTATCATCAAGAGTACATAAACCAGAGTGTGCAACTCGGGATGGTTCCTGTGGGAGCGTAATTCGTGCACTACGTCATTTCTGACGGGGTTATGGATCTAATGCCTTCTTCTCGGTTCTCTCTGCGCACCAACGGCATCAGCTTTCGGTCCTCGACAAGCGATGATCCGCTGCGTTGCCAACCAGCCATTCCCCTCCCACACAGATCCCATCTACACCCGTCTAGGCCTCATCCCCATCATCCAAAACGCCCACTGTAAACTCCGCCTCCTCATGCTTCGTATCCACACCGCCAGAATTAGTGATCTCCTGTCCAAGCGCCTACGTCGCCAGACTGAAGGCGTCACTCGGATCAACGATCCAAATGCGTATGTTGTCCCTGCCACCAGGCGAGTCTCTGCCGCTCGTTTCTGCTGTTAAATTATGGAACGCCCTGCCCCAAGAGTTCAAGTCCCTCGCCTGCCATAGATCATTCAAGAGACTTTTAAAGGTTTATTTTTATGGTTAGCCAGCATCTAGGCTTGGACTTGGAGTCGTGACTCAACTGTGACTCAACTGTGCTTTCTTCTTCTTTCTTTTTCTTTTTTTCCCTTTCTCTTTTTCTTTTTGAGTATTTGCAGTCTGTGTTTTCTGTGTTTTTCTCTCTTTCGTGGAGGCTTGCTTGTTGTACCCTTGGCTCTCGGCCGTTACTTTA